>NW_010410397.1:0-24095 GCF_000710305.1 Buceros rhinoceros silvestris | reverse complement strand
GAACTCTTGAGATGCCTTCCATTAACTCTTACCCACCCAGTGTACAGTGAACAGGGTCACGCCTCCCCCTCTGCCATCACAGAGCACACAGAACTAGTGAATTGTTTGATCCACCACTTGCTGGCAGTCAGGATCGCTCTCAGATGACCTTAACAGTTCAGGAGTGAAAGAGGTATGTGAGAAAGTTGTGAAAGAAAATCTTATATTTGCAATACAGAGCCCTCTACGTTTTTACTTTTTGCCATCTTCTACCAGCTCAGGTAATCACTGTGATGCAACTGTTCAATGAAGAAATCATTGCATTACTGGTGTTGGTCACAGGCTGCGTTAAGACTACATCTATGTGACCTTTACATTCCGAAATGCCTACATCACATTTACTCACATTAAGGTCATACAACCTCCATATCCCCAGATAATGACCTCCAAGCAGTCAGCTGGCTGTGGTCATTCTTCAGATCAGCCTTGAAGCAGCAATTAATCCCCTGACCACATGGTCTGTGTCAGACAGAAGGGCACCTATTCTGCTTGTATGTCAACTCGGCTGATGAAAACAGTCCGGCACAGGGAAGCAGCACCTGCTCTGAGTAGGTCTCACCATATTTGTGCAAACACGCCCCACTTCAGTAACAGTGACGGGTGGCCATCTGGCTTACAGAAAATGTGGCGCTACAAGCTTGGTATGGGCATACGTCCTTCTGCACTACAGTATTATGTCTCAAGGTTGTCAAGAATATAGTAGGATAGAGAGGCAAAACTATTCGTTAACCTTTATGAACAGCAATACGACATCAGGTATGAGACATACTATGAGAAGGTGAATGCCACTACCAGTGCCATTTTAAGGAGAAAGACAGAGTTTTAATTCCCAAGGGTATTAAAAGAGCAGCTGCCAAAGGTACAGAATAAAAAATTGTGTCTTAAAAGTTGTATAGTGTTTAAGGAAAAAGTTTGAAAACCAGTGGTAGGCTGTGTGAACCCCGAGAGGTCCTGGTTTAAAGAAGGCTGAAACACACACCAGTCATATTTTTAGCAGAAAACAGCAGTTCAGCAGTGTTTCTGCGGTTCACCATGCTCCCAAGGTTAGCATTTGTGAATAGTTTTTCTCAGAAGTATACACAGGCAAAAAAAGAAAACTGAACTAAAAGGATACTAAATAAAATAAATCATACAGAAAAAAATACAGTATGTATTTTTTGTAGCCCTGAAGCTTCTAGGAATAATTGTATTTTATTAGAAGGCAACTCCATCCTAGCTTGACTCTTAGCCATAAAGAAACCAAAGGTTCAACTGAAATTATTTCCTGTGGATTGATCAGACAGAATAAAGTTAGACGTGGTAGGGTGAACAGGGGGAGGAGAAACAACACAGATTAACTGATTTTATGAAGACGACCTTACCTGTCTGAAATAATCATGGCTTCATCCACACAGAGAAGGATGACTATAGCAAGTGCTACAACCTCTTTGAGGGAAGGGGGAATATAATAGCAAAATAATCCTATAGGAAAGGCTGAAGTCATATACTGAAAAGAAAATTCTAGCCGTACTTCCTCTCCCCACCCCATGATGTACTTCTGATTTACCAAATAACCAAAGCCAGGCACACAATTTGGAGAGCTTTAGCTGATATGTATGTGGGTGGGTATGCCCATAAAATCTGCTTTTTAGGGTGTGCAGTGCCTTCACCTCATTTACATGTTAACGTATACGGGATACGTCCAGAACATGAAGGGCCAAAGCCTAATTCTTCTCCAGTGCTTATGGCTTACTGCACATATGAATGTAGAAGAAGATAATTTATTAAAGTAACTCTCATTAAAATACTACCAAATCTCTTTGCTTTGGAACATATAACTTACTCTCTCTAAGTTTAATCATGTTTTACATGCTGACAGAGAAGCCTGGAACTATGACGTTAATATCATTTCTTCTAAGAATGAAGCACAGAGAAGATGGCAGAGAAGTCCCTGACTAGAAGTCTTCCTCATACTCATTTCTCAGGACAGCCCACTTGCTTCCTCATTAAGATCAGAGCAGCAGTCCAGAAAATGACACCCCTTTACAAGATTCATCTCATCTCCTGGTAACCACAAGAAAACCTCTAAAGGGTATTTTGTACATACTCTTGTGTGGGAGGCACTGTGGTGACCAGCACTGCGAAACCTAGCCAGCATCAAAAGCTTTCTAAAATTATATCCCACTGATCTGTTTCCTTTTTATTTCACAATGTGCAACTACTATTTGCCTTCTTTGTTTTAACAGTTACTACTCATTTTTATGTACTCACATGGGGTACTAACTGTATTATCAAGTTCACAAACTGCCTTGGCAGTTGCTTCAATCCTCTATTTCACAAACACCAGCCAGGTCAACAGTGCAGTAACTGCCATAAATCCGTTTTTTTGACCCTTGGACAATAAATAGCCAAGAGAAATGCAAGTGTACATCATATTCTGAAGATGACTGTTCTCCTGTAGAAGCAGGCACACCTTTCCGTTGAATCAGCATTAAATTCACAGGGAAAAAAAAAGTACCTAATATTTTATGTCAAATTTCTGGTTATAATTAATTCAGTGATGTGCCTACACTTCCAGTGAAGGAGCTGATGACTGTCAAAGTTTCCAGTGTTTATTTCTTGGAAACCTTCCAAAGGTTTAAGCTCCTAATTTCTGCAATTAATTCAGGAGGAACCTGAACATATAGTATGTACAAACCACAGCAAATAAATTCCGTAAAAACAAGCCTACATTTTAAAGGCAAGTGGGGGAGAAGCTGGGAGAGGCGCTTTGCCTTTTTCATGACTATTTCTTTACTGCTCTAGGAGACAGTGACAGGCATTCTTACCCCACAACAGCCTGAGCAAAATAAACAAGTCTTGTATCAAGCCACTGATGTTCAAAAGGCAGGCTCAGTGCCAACTGGAGAACACTACAAAACTTGTTACTCCCCTGATCATGACCTCACACACAGTTTGGACCCTGTCTTCCCGGCTTCCCCTTCTGGGTGGGACTGACCCATCAGAAAGGACTGAGGAAAGGGACAGAGGAGAAACAGTTCTCCTCTGATTCAGTTGCCACAGTCCCAAGTGCACCAACAGGCCTTAATGGTCCTGACCAGTCTCACCTGAGGCCTCCTCCCACAGCCTGTGCCCATTGGCCCAAGAGATCCATTTAAGTTCTGGCCTGCACCCCACCCAAACTCTAACCTAAATCACAGGTATACCTGTCTCCAGCCCTGTTTCTAGCCCTACCCTCTAGACAGGCTTTAGACCTACCTTGCCTGAGGCTTGTCTCCTGGATGGACCCTTCATACACATGCTAGAGTTTGGCTTTGGCACCTTCTCCTTTTGCTCCTGGATGGACCACAGAGCTGCTTCACTGCTTACCTTGTCTGGAACTGCTGAGGGATCTTGTTACCAGCATCCTGTGTTCCTTGCTGCATTCAGATGTGTTTGGATTGAGCTGTGCTCAGTGAAAGCTCTGTCTGCACTGGGATTACCCTTTGATCCTGGCTTGCCTCCCTCAGGCAGCTGGCCCTTGCTGCTCTCTGACACAACCTATTTGCTCACAACCTCAGGATCCCACTCTTGCTGCCTCAGTGACAAGGAAGAAGATGACCAAGGATGGACACTAAGCAGCTCCAGTCAGAGCAGTGGTTCTGCCTGAACTCGCAGAAGCCTGCAAGTGAGCAGGTAGCCATCACCTCTGGGGTGCTCTGCTACCGCTTGCTAGGGAGCTGACATGACATCCACCCATCCAGGCTAAATGGCAACTGTCTACAGAGTACAATTGTGACCATTTAGCAAAACTTCTCCTGTTTCAGAGGAGTTTGTTTTAAACTGACCAATTGAAATATTCCCTACCCTGTGACGTTTACTGCATCTCATTGGTTAAAAGTTTTTGCAGGCTTTGTTTCGCGCAGTTTTCCCTTTAAAAATGCCTCGCTCTCTCTTTCCACCACAGGTTCACTGGAACAACCCTCTTTCCCATCGGACGGGTGTGCCGGCAGCAACCGCTCTCTGGACTTCAGCCGCACCAGGAACTGCCGCGCTGCTCTGGTTGCCAAGCTGCCAGAGCCGCTTGCTCGATCACTCGCTGCTTCAGCTGCGCCGCGAAAGCCACCGCTGCCACCGAGCCACCCCGGAGCCAATAGCAACCATGTGCTGTTCAGGAACTGCCACGCCGCCTGAGGACCTACCAAGCTCCGCTCGCCAGAGCTGAACTGCATGCCCAGAGCCACTCGCCTCGGAGCTGATCCGTCTCCCTGCTGCTGCAAAAAGCTGATCGTGCTCCCGGAGCCAGCCTGCCCGCGCGCACCATGTGGGGGGTCCCGGAGCCATCGCCTGCTCACCGCCTGCCCCCCTGCTGTTTTCGGCACAGCCGCTGCCACAGGAACCACCATGCTGTCCGGGAACCGTCGCGCTGTGAGCCCCCTTGCTGCTGTCACCGCTTCTGAGGAAGTAGCTGCTGCTGCCACACGCGCCATGTGGGTCTGGACCCTGCGTACCCAAGAGCTGTTCCCTGGCTGCTATTTCTTGCTGCCACCATTTTGCTTTTGTTTTGCCTCAATCCACAATAAGACTGGTAGGGTTTGTGCAGATTCTGCCCTTACTTGCGGTGCTTGGGAATTCTGTAATTGCTGCGGGTTTTCTTTTGTTCTGCCCCGTGGGAGACCACGTGACCGCCGCCATCTTTGATCGCTGCCGTGGTTTGTTTGCTCTCACTACCGACCGTGGTTTAACCCTCGCCTCTCCATCCCATACAGAACCCTTAATACCTCACCGGTTTTCTTTTGTATTTAATCCGTGTCTGCTTATTGTGTTATTAAACTTTGTTTCAGTTTCCCAAAACATTCAGAGGTCTCACGAATTCCTTTCTTCCTTCTCCTATTTCTGTTGAAATAGAGAAGGGTATTACATCCCCGGACTTGGCTCACCTCGGCCAAACTGTTGACAACAATCTAAAATGCTGAGGTGTCACTGTATCTGGCTTATGCTGGGCCTACTGCTGCTCATACAGGTACAGTTTTCCCTTTGTTTGTCATACCCAAAGGAGACTGCATTGTCACAGGTTTCCCAGCTGCCTATGAGAACTGGCCTAGAAGCTGTTAAATTACTGCTTGAACTGCTCTTGCTTTACAGCCCTTATGTCTGTGTTGGCAGGAACTAATACTTGGGAGTCCTGAACTCACTTTGTCCTTTGAGCGCAGCGGTCCTTAAAGATGTCTCCTTCTGGCACAAGAGATAGAATCCTCTTTTAATGACAAGCTGTGTTTGCTGTATGTGTGCTGTAACTTAATAGCAGATTTGCTTCTAGTCCTGGATGGATTTATACTGATGGGTGGGTAGATAGATGACTTTCTGTGCCTTATTCACCATTTTGCTATATTTAAGCATGTCCCTATTTTAAGTCATCTTTGATTACGTACTGATGTATGAACATTAGCTCCTCAATAACTTCCTTGCCCTACCAACAAGTATCTTTATCCTTTTACTTGTCTCAACTCTCATGTTAACGGTTGTAGTACTGGTATCAAGAATTACTAGGTACCCTGAAATAACTGTTAGACTACTTCTAAGATCGCTAAAAATGCAAGGAATTCATTGGAATCTTTCCGAGTAGTGGAAAAATAGTGAAGTAGCAACAGTTGTCACTTATCTGATTTCTTGAGGACCCACTGTTTTCAAGGAAATACTATTACACTTAGAGATACTGCAACGGTCTGAAAATCTTCTAGTGTTCCTATTAGTGTATTATTATTTTGTCTTATGTATACAATGTGTTTACCTATACATGACTAGCATGTCAGCACAAACAGAGGATTTATACAGAAACAGTAGAATTAAGAGGCTCACTGTTTAAAATGGAACACATCTTCTTGGTCTTAAATTTATAAAATTATTTTAGAATGTGGAGCATGTAATTCCTCTAATTACAGGAATTAATCTTCACAGTTTCCATGACTACAAGGCATTCTACAGCATGAAAGAAATGATTCAGAAATGGCATTGCACAGTCCACTAAGTCAACTGAAAACATCGCAAAGGCAAACCATCAGCAAAATTTTTAAGTTAAGGAGTTTTACATAGGCTTTTAATCAGATGACTAGTAGAATTCTCTTTGTAAGAGAATGTGTCTGAATTTCTGCCTGTATATATGAAATTTAAGAGTTATTTTCCATTCCAGCTGGCAAGTGACCCTCTTGTCTTAAACTCTGAAATGTTTAATTGATTTCACATCTACATGAAAAAGGCTCCATTGCTGACCCCTGCTATTTGTATCAATAACTGGTTTTCTTGGAAGAAAGTTAAGAATTTTATGAACTGGTTTGCAAGCATTGGCAATATAAAAGTTGAAATTAAGAAGGTCAAATGTCAAGCTAAAATAATCTTTTAACCACTGTTAAGCTCAGCATTATGTTCACTTTCTTTTTTGATCCAAAGAAATGAAAGCTGGATGAACAAAGAGGAAGTGACTTTTTAAAAAAAATTAGTTTTTAAATAAAAGACCAATCTGTGATTGCCTCACCTTTTGAAGAAAGAAGCAATTAGAACTGTGAAATAATTACACATATTTATAGTGTAAAAAGATACCCATAATGTAGTTATGCCACTGAAAAAAGGAAAAAATAGCAGAATGTCCTGATCTTATGCTAGAAAGATTGTATTTTCTTAGCATGACTGCTCTCTCAGTGAACAATTTCAGGGATTTAGTCTGTTCTTCTCCCCTGTATGAGAAGAGAACACCAACAGGTCCTACAGTGATTCATTTGTAGTTCCTGCAAGAGCTGTGAAATTAGCTTACTACAAACCAATCCCTTCCATTAAAGCTTTACTCTGGAATCTTAATTTAGCTCACAGGTCTTCACTTTTCTTTTTTTCCAGAACTGGAAGCATAATAGCTTGAAGAGATCAGGATTCAGAGAAGACCATAAGCAACTGCCTATGCAGCAGTTTAATAACCGAATTATTTGAAAGTGAATAATATTCTCAGGTGGAACTTATGTCCCTGCTGTATTCTGGAAGCTTTTAGTTTTGAGTAACATTTTTGTAAATTAGAACTTTACAATGAGCTTGAGAGACTGTGAAGGAACAGTGACAATAATGTGTGATTAGATGTTCAAAAAAGCAGAAGCTTACTCCCACCATACTGCAGTAATTACTACCATGAACCTGACCATGTCCTGGACCCAGTGAAATACATGCAAGGCACCTGCTGCCAAGGAACGTACAAGCTAACATAAAAGAAGAAACAACAAACTGCCCCAAGCTAGTCTTCAAGTTTGTCTTCAAAAAGTTAAAGAGGACCTATAGGCTAAGCCCACACCTTGGTCCTGGAGAAAATTATGGAGCAGATCCTCATGGAAAGCATTTTGAGGACAAATACAATTAGGAGGGGCAATCTGTGGATCTGCCAAACCAACTGCCTTCTGTGATGAAATGGCTAGTTCTGTGGATGTGGGGACAGCAGCGGATGTTGATCACCCTAACAAAGTTACAGTATCCTTGCAGACAAACTGAAGAGACACGGCTAGATAGGTGGACTACAAAGTGGATGAATTTGTCATCTCACACTGAAATGGTCAATGTTTCAAAGTTTAACAGATGAATTGTTATAAGCTGTGTTCCTCAGTGGTTCACCATGTTTGTTTAATAATAGTACTATTGATGTCAATTATGTCTTCTACAGAAAAAAATGCATTCAAATTGCAGGCAAATTGGGTATTTAAATACTATGAGTAATACTCTGAGTAAAAGAGTCAAACTGTTTAAATTATTTCTTTTTGCTAGAAATATTTTTTTTTTGGTTCTGAGACTTCATTCCACAAGGTAATATTCACTTCGAAATGTATGACTGCATAAGATAACTAATATATTTGGATATCTTTGCGTTTTTTTAGAAATTTTACTGTAAGAAGATGAATATTTAGCCCTTGTCTTTTAGAAATATTTTAAGGCCACCAGAATTATTGACTGCCACTTCTGATTAAATATTGGCTTGTATATTCTTTAGGAATCAGCTGAAACTGTTCTATGTAAATATCATTAATAAAGGCACAGTAGTACCATGCATGAAATCCAGACTCAGTCAAATTCCTCTCAGATTGGCAGGAGGACAGATACAGAATTTTTGCCTTCAAAATCCACACATTTTGAAGTTGAAATTGCATTCATTTTAGAAGCTCTGTGACAGTCAGGAAGAATGAGTAGTATCAGCTGCTTCTGTTTTACGTGATATGAATAAGCTTGACACATCTTATTTCATCACTAATCCAAGAGACTGTGTTTCTACTAGAAGGTAACAATGGCCTGAGGCTACTACACGTAGTTCTGGCAGGACAGTCAGTATTCTGCAAGTACTGTAAAATCTTAAGTAACATTTACGCTACTCCAGCTAATGCAATTGTCTTGCCATTTTAACAGTAAACTTTATCTCCTTAATCTACTACCTTGTAACAAGTAAGTCCTGATGATTCTGTTTATCAGAGCATGTATGATAAAACACATACACATAACTAACCCGTTCTTGCTCTAGAAATAAATTTACCTTGAAGAACATCTGTACGTAATTAACTCCAGTAGAGGTTGCTCTTAAGACAGAACCCCAAGGAGGTTTCAACTCCTTTGCCAAGTAATTTTGTCCAAAGTAACTCTGTCCTTCCTCATGCCTCAGCTGGACAACATCACTGTTGACAAACTCTGACAACCTTTGATCTTTGGCTGCTTTTTGATTAAGTATAATTTAAAAATGAACATTGTTTGTTCTTATATGCATCTTACGATGCGAACATCATTCAATAGCTATGGAAGCATCTCAGACCACTTAATGAAATAACTCTGACCTTCTGGCTTAAAACCATTAACCCCTTCTTGCTCCTTTCTCAACTTTAATTTAAAATTGCAGTGTTCTCATTCTAAGCACTGCTTGAATTAGATACACATTGCTCTGTATGTGCAAAAGGGTATTTGTGTCTGTTTACTGGTAAATACCTTCTCAACTATAAATCTGCTGAGCCAATGGAAAAAAAAACCAAATCCTGCTTCATTTACATATGGTGGTGGGGGTAGACCCCCCCATAACCCCAGGATTTTTCTTGTACATTTTTAGCCAAACAGAAGAGAAATTAGAATATTTTTACCAGAATATTATTAGAATTATTACAGCAGACAAGGCAATTTCTTGCTATTTACCTCAGACACAGCAAAAGGACAGAACAGTGATGTGTGATGGGAGAAGTTTAAAACTTCTTCGTAAAGTTACACATTTTCAATCAGTGAATATTCATTCTTTTGCACCACGAAAATGTGACAGGACACAAGGAAGAAAAAAATTTAAATTATAAAAGCACACATGTATGCTCATACATATGAAAATCCCTGTTCTTTCACCCTTCCATTCCTTTTACAGGTAATTCTGCCTGTTGCAGGGACTACTGTAAAGCAGTGTTGCTTCCTGAGAATACATATATGCACATACATGTGTATATCCTTAACTCAATGTTGTCCTTGCGGTAATTTTGATCACACTTTTTCATGTGTTTAAGAACGCAATTCATGCCTGTATTTGAGATAAAAATATAAATGAGCAGTTATTTCAAGAGTCCTGCAAGATTTCTTACCAATAATGTAATTTGAAAATGGTTGGAAAACTTAGGAAGAAAAGTATTTTCTTATTGAGAGGAAAAATGAGTGCATTTGGGACTCTGAATCAATGATACATCCAAATCTGTTTATTAGCTACTTGTTCAGTTTCTGTAAAATAAGGTTTGAAAAACAGTAACTCTAAAGTCAGAAAGGTTTGAATTAATTGCTTAAAAAAATGTACCCAGCCATTCTTAAGACAATTCTGAGTCATATATGCTGGTGCACCCTAATGTAGCTGCTTGTAAGTAAGTTCAGAGTTCCTTGGTCCATCAAACTGCATTTTCTTTGAAGTCAAATTTTTGTAAGTTCTCTTTTATTGGGGGTGAACAAACTGGTTTACAGGTCAAGATTTAAAACTAAAGTACAGTGCACAGTATCTGCTTCCCAGATAGATTGTATGAGTTAAATTAATTGACTGCTCTATGTTTAAGAAGATTCTTTCCAGGAACTACATTCGCTTGAAAGCTCAATTTGAAGGAAGAAAACTCAATTCATTGCAAAGACAAAAGCTATTCCTTTAAAACAGTATATTCCTACAGAGCAAGACAGATCTCCTGCTGCTGGAAAAGTGGAAGCTCAAAACTAGAATGAACTATTTCTCTTTTGAAACCAGTAGGCCTAAGTTTTGGACTGAGTTTTCAAGTCAGTAACGGTCCTTGTACAGTTATGGCATTTCAGATGTCAGACACCTAAGACTACAAGAGGACTTAGGTGCAACTAAGTGCACATCACAGCACTTAAATACATCTTCGGCTATCATCACATCACACACACTGCACTGTTAGCCTGCAGGTAAGGAAGGTGAACTGTAACAAGCTACTTTGGTTACTCTTTACACCAGTCCTAATGTCTGCTGAGCAATCACTGACTATCACTGGACTCAAAACATCCTTTGTTAATCATTTGTTAATGATCTGAGGCCTACAAATTCATACTTCATGCCATCACCATTCCCATTACCTTGTCTGAATAACGAGTTATTTTAAACCAACATTAAATTGATTTCAGTTGAATATATAACGTTGCATAAACGCTCTAAATAATACACACAAGCAAACACAATAAGATGTCAAGATAACCTTGAAAAACTAAAGCTTTGTAAAGCACTCATTGAATTTAAACAAAAATGAATGCAAGATAAGACATTTGAAGGAAAACAGAAATCATCTTAGGTAACAAGTGACTCAAATACAGAAATTCGCTATTTGCCTGAGTAGCTTCTGATGTAACAAACAAAATGTCAGAATCTTTTATCTCTTCCATGTCCAAGAATTTGGAATTACATACTGGAGAGATCAAACCCTAAAGTAAGCTGGTGTTTGCTGTGGCCTCTGCGCTATTCATGACCAGATTTTCATAGAGAAGGAACTGAGAAAGCCATCTGAGTTCCTCATCACTTAACTGCCACCACAGAACCAGTAAGAGCAAGGGGAAGATCCACAAGAGTTTCGACAGCTACGAACTTTTATTTTACAAGACTCTGTCTGGCATCATTAATTAAAGAAGAAACAAAACTTGAACACATATTACTCTGATGGACTTACTAAAATCCAGCTTTCTAAAGATGTGAGGTAAAGTTACGTAAGGTCCAAAAGTATCTTTTAAGACCATTATTCTATAAACAGTATTATAGGGCAGCCTTGGCTTCTGTTATTAACAGTCCTAGAAAATGAACAAAAGACTTTGTAGGAAAGAAATTACAACTTAAGCATCAAACGCATAATATAGGTGTATAACTTGTATATACTTGCAAATTTCAAATCAAAGTCTAAACATCTATGAAGAAAAAAATTACTCTATTATTTGGAAGATAATAATCAAAATTCATCTTCCAATAATGTAGTTCCCTACCATACTCTGAAGTAAAGACTAAGCTCTCCACTCTCTCTTCCCAAAAGATTTCATTTTACCTTCTAGCAAGTTATTAGAAGGAAAATATTGTCCCACTGTTAAAACAGGAGAGGTGAATTAGTCACCCACAACACTGAAAAGACAAAGGTTCCCAACACTCAACCTCTGTCTTTACCAGCACTATAGGATCCCACCCATGCCTTGCATACAAAATATATGCTCTTAAAAAGAATTTAAAAATTGCACAGCTCAACAGGCAGGTCTTCAAATCTCCCTCGCATGAAGGTGAATTTAGGAAGTGCTAGCATGACAAAACGCAACAACAGCGTTCGCCAGAACAAGTCTAAGACAGACCCCAGCTTTGTTAGCTGGTTCAGCTTAATGCAACTCTTTAATTCATGTGAAGAATTTGTCAAAGAGGTTTAGATTCTTCTTCAGATCTTGCATGAAGGGATTTATTTTATGAGATGTGAAATGTCTTGAAAGAGTGGTTGTGTTTTAAGGCTTCACTTACCTATCAGTCACTATTTTATTTGAAGCCAGATAGAAAAAAACACCAACCAGTTATCTCTCTTTGGTACAATTAATTTGATGGAATTACTGAACATTCATTCAGTGCATGGCAGAAAAAGCTCCTGAACTTAGTATTTTGTGTCCTGTATACAAGTATCTAGAACATATACTGGCAGCAGAGAGAAATACCTTTGAAAGCTATCTGCTATAGGACACTTCATTCTTTAAAACTACATATAGCAGCATAATACAGGTCTGATGACAGCAACGGCAAGTAATGTGATATAAAATATGCACGAGTGTGAATGTGTGCTGCCAGACATATGCTCTGTACAGTATGTTTTATGCTTGACAGCATAGTATGGCACAACTGGAAAGAACAGATGAGACAGAACTATAGCTTAAAATCAAGATTATTTTCTAATTTTTTCCCTTTCATTAAGAGAAGTGCTAAAACTGTGCAGAAACCCCAACCAACCAAATTAATAAAATATGACAAAGAAAAAGTAATTAAGGACAAGCATAGTTCAAAACTTCAAACAACACTTCACTACTACTAGCTAGTGTGGCAAAGCTAGCTACATTAGCTTAGCCACTCAGTCGAGTAGAGATGCCGCTACCTGATATTAACACCTCAGTACTTCCTGCTCTAACAATATGACAGCGGACTCCAGCATTTATAAATATCAAAGACTCTTTTTTGGCATAATTACCTTGTGAAGTCAGTCATCTCCATCATAATCACACACATCCTCTTGGCCAAAACAATGATGTCATTACTGGTATCATCCCATATTTCAATCTCTGCATCAAGCTTGCTCTTGACTTTTTTGAAGTCAGCCACCTGCTCAGCTATCTTTTCCTTTTCAGCCTCTGGAAGCTGAGTCATCTTGGCCTGAAACATAAAATAATTCGATTTGCAAAATGTCTATATCAGAGTGTTTTTCTTTTTTTTAAACAAAATCACTGGATATTATTAAATATATAATTTGAACGTACTATAGCATGAGCCAACTGTTCCAGTCTGGGCACTTCTGAATTTCAAAATCTGCATGCTATTATTGGGTTGGGCCAAATAAATTACCTCAGGGTAACAAGGACAGTGGTATTCATGAAATTATTAATATTAGTGAGAGAAAGAAAATTGATGAAATGTGACTAATAGATTTTCCTTTTTCTTAGAAGCCTAAGTGCTTTTAAGTATGATACATATGTAAGTTACAAAACATAGTATTCTTTCAGATAGAAAACAATAAATGAAAAGGTTTACTTGTCCTACAACTTTCACGTATGCTTGCCCTCTCTCCCGAGAATGTTCTACAATATCATTTTAAGAACTGAGAAAGACTTCATTGATAAAATATGCATCTCTTCTGTCTTTGAAGAAGGCAAGTCAATAGATGAACATAGCAGAAATCAGCATGTCAATAAGGTTACTAAAAAGATATTTTGAATGCCAACAGAAAAAGATCCAATATTCAAACTAAGCCACAGCTAAACTAGGCTTAGACAGGACACACCCGTATACTTGGCTGTGGCTCCAGACTGAACTATTGGCAAAAATTCCATCAGCTTGAACTGTTTCAAATATAAGTTTAGTACAGCTAGAAAAATGGTGTGTTTTGTGCCCGTTCAGACTATGGAATCAGAACATTGGATCTATATTGAATTCATTATTCTTTCTATATTTAAGAATTAGTAAAGTGTTTAATATATAAAGAGTGAAACACCTTCTGAAAATGTAGCATGATGAAAGAAATACTTAACATTCTTATTCATGAGCAAGATCATCAGCCTGCTCCACACAAGGGTCAGATGCACTTCCCATGTCAGCAACAGGCCGGGAAGCAGCGAGGGGCTAAGACAGTATGTGGCCATATGGCAGTCCTGACCCTTCAAAATACCTGCTACCACAGGAAGCAAGGAGGCCTTTTGGCCTATTTGTCTTGATGGCTCTCCTGCCATAGTGGTTTTTATCTACACCTTCTCTGTGAAGCGGCCCACCTCTTGCACCACAGGCTATCAGGAACTCACAGTTATGTACAGCAACTATTAACATACTGTAATTATGGTCCAATTAATAAATATTTTGTGACTTACTCTTGTTTATAAAACATTATATACCATCCATAAATTGGACTATTAAGGCAGTGGCTGAGTAACTTCTAATTAGTGTAACAGGTAATCGTTTTAATATGCAGTATGTTATGTTTTTCAAGCCATGCTATTTCAGATATTTTATTTATGCTGGAATCACTCTATCACAAGGTTAATTTTCCCATTTATACAAATTACTAAAAATTACAGGTTTCCCGAAGTATAACTACATTATAGTTGCAGTCACAGAATTAAACAGCATAACTATTTTAAGGAATACTTTTTCTGTTGTTAAACAAACCCCCAACTAACCTAGACCAGAGAAGACCCAGTAACATTTTCCTCATGGCTGTAGGGTAAGCTTGCTGGGAAAGGCATGAAACAGACAAAAGCAAGAGCTGGACTACAAAGCCAACTGAAGTACCTCTTTTTATAAGATAATACGTGTTTGCTGATTAGTGGACACCTATGGTATTTCCTAGTCCCCAGCTTCAATACTCCTTTGAGTTCAACAGCACAGGCCCAGATCAGGAAACCGCAAGGAAAATGGCATTTTAATGAGGGAACTGTGAGATACAGCATCCTGCTATGTGCCAACAATAATGCGTTTCGGGTGGAATGAGACACGTTATCCACTGGAACAAAAGGGCAAAGGAAACTACAATCCTGACCTTGACTTTTCTTTCACTTTCCTCACACTGCTTTAATACTGTGTACAACCACAAAATAAATCCATTGTATACACAGCCTTTGAAGAAGAGACATGATGTTATATCAAAATAGACAACATAATGGTAAAAATGGAAAAAAGATCTATACTGAATGACTGCTATTACTTAAGTGAAAGTTTATTCTGTCCACCAGGGGAAAATGATCTTTTCATTACTTCTAAGACAAAATGGTTTTTATTGCAGTAGCGGTGAACAGAGTTAACACTAGGTGAGAGGAGAAGTTATATTTTGGATACTTTTCTTTATTCTAATTAAAAAAAAAAAGCAAGTGCTTTTTTTTTTTTTTTTTATTTCCTCAAATTAACTCTTCAGAAGGCTATTTACACCTAAGTAGTTGGGAGTCCCCCAGCACTGGGGTATTTGCATCATCCCATTTGCAACCTGACTTATCATGTGAGACTGTGCCTTTTCAATTCAGCCCCTTCCAAGTTTCAGTCAATTCGCTATCACAGATATCACAGAAATTTTAAGGCAAGAAGAAATTGTCTACTTAATGATAAAAATAGAGGATACATAGGGAGTAGCTACTTGGTGAAGATTCTAACTCTTCTCTCACTGGTGGGTTACTCGCCAGTGAGATCCCAACCCAAAGAAATGGTCTTTTGCCTACCTTTGACCTTGACTACACTCTAAGGAATTGACGTTCATCCAACTTCTGCTTATCCTCTCATGTCTTAGACTGACACACATTTTTTCTTTCCTGATACCCTAAAATAAATGGTTGGCCAGATCCACACCTTTTCAGAGCTTTTACAAGCATTTAATACACAATAACATGCTCTTCATATACTGTAGTTGTAAGATAATGGCACAAATCCAAAAGGACATGAGTTGTGTCCCTGCTTTGCCTTAGCTAAGAGCTAAGCTTCTCATCACACCACAGTCTCAGCAGCCACAAGAAGCCATCTCACGCACATTCTTGGTTGCCTGCTGCAGAGTCGGCTGAACTTTATAGTGGAAGGGGACAAGATCACTCCGAATCACTGAAAGGACAGTAATATATTTAAATCAAATAGTTTAAAAATTTTAAAACAGTTCCAATTGTGACCTCTATTGTTTTTTCCTGAACAAGGTCTGTAGATCACTGCCATAAAATAGCACACATCAGCTAAGCTTGTTTTATCAGGGAGGTGAGCAGAAGGTAGGCACTTACAAAGAGTATTATAAGGATGTTTTTCAAATACCAGTATTAAGTAATTTTCTGGAATACAGCACGGAATCAAAAGTGATTGTTTTAAAATGAGTAAGATGTGTGCACTACCTTTTACAAAACTCCCTACTTTTTCTATTGCGTGAATAATTGTTCAAGTTTGGACAAAGAGGTGAAAAAGAGAATAGTGGGTATTCAGCAATTCATTGCAAAGTGAATACACGGAATGATCCCTAGAGATGAACTGTGTAGGTGTGTGATACTGACAGTTGGGAGAAGCTGAGTTTCTTTTGAATTTACTACCTGCCGTCACCAGCTGTCTTCTCCCAGTTTTAAGAACTGTATAGCATGACTGCTGAAGTCCAGTATTCTTTGAACAAGTTCAAAGAGGGTCTTGTTTGTGCTGCCGTGTCAGTTCCTCTGTATTTTCAGATACAATATAATTGGATAGAGGTAAAGCTATCCTGAGATAATAGAATGAACTGCTTAATGCCATTTTTGCATCAGCCTTCAATAAAATGGTTGACTTAGGTGAGGCAACTTTGTCATATTTATCTAATTTCTCTTTGTCCCAGGGTGATCGGCCTATAAATGAAGAAGCAACAGGCCACAGATCTGCGCTTCACGAGGGCTTTGTCACTGGTTCTCTTGTCATCCTCATATGTTATCTAGGGAAATATGATCTAGATGTAATTGCCATTGAGCGGACACGATGCTGGTCAGAAAACTGTTCAGAGAATACTTACGAAGAATGCATGCCAAACCACAGGTATTCACCAGGCAAAATTCTGAAGGGATCTGTCTGACTCCGGCATTATTCAGTATTTTCACTAAGGGCATAGATGACAGAGCCAGCAGCACACACTGCGTATTTGTAGCCTAAGAGGCCTGATCTGACAACATAGAAGGCCTGGTTTACAATTCAAAGTGATCTTGAGAAAACTTGAGAACTGATTTGAAAAAAAACCAGGATGTATTTCAGCTTGGACTAGCACAAGGTTCGACGGAAGAAAAATCACCAATGAACATATGGAACTGAAACAAAACCAGTTATCAGCGGTTCTGTGGGTGGGGATTTGTAGTTGATCAAAATGTTATACTCTTGGCAAAAAGGCAGACCTCAAACAAAATGCATTCTGAAGTATGCATACAGAGGAAAACTGTAAACCTCACGCTAGTGCTTGTTGCTGATATCATGACTGGCATAATGCATTCAACAATATGAAAAGCCTGGACACAAAATTCAAGAAGTCATTAACCAGCTGAAGAGCATCCAGAGGAAAGAAAAAGAGCAAAAAGGCATATAGAAACCACTGTCTTAAAGGATAAATGAAGGCTACTGGAGTTACCGAACCCAGAATTTAGAAAACAGATAGGACATAGAACAAGGATCTACAAGGACCAAAAAAATTTATATATACATAAAGGAAACTTCACATCCACTGTGGCCACTAGCAATAAGACTAATACTAATATGCTTAACTGCAATATGAAGCATAAAGAAAAAAATCTTCTGAATAAATAATCTGCTCCAGTAAAGAGCTAAATAGAGACAACAATGCAATTGCTTCTACATATGTATATGTCAGTTGGGGTTCTTCCTTGTCCTCCTTTGTAATAACAGACAGTATTACAGTGCTTGAGTATTACAGTATTACAGGACCTTGAGTCCTCCATTAACTTCACCTCTTCCCTTTATTGAAATTAGGGTAACTTAAAGATTAGCCAGGGAATTAAACGCTTTTGATAAATCTCGACTCCTGACAGGGAATCTTTTGCCATATATTGTCAGAATTACTATTCATAGAACCTACTCAAAATTAGAATAGTTATTTGCACTACTCTTGATATCATCAGGATTTTCAAGCTTGTGTGTGGCTTTGATAGAAATTCAACTTACGAAGTATTTTAAACAGCACGTGCTTCCTGTTAATGTATGCCAGCATTTACACTAATGCAGGAGCTTAGATATGAAGTATTTGTTAGTTGAATAATAACACCTAATTAATTTGATGGCAAATTAACTTCCCTTCTAAGTAGTTTTTTATGCAAGTATCAAAAGGTGTTCTTGGTGTTTACTTTTGTATCTGGTCTTTCTTCTTAGAGAGCTTGGCAAGATGTTTATACAGCCATCTCTTCAAGACTAAATGTATTTTTAGACATACATTAATGACTGCTGTATTTAAGATGTAAGACAAAAAAGTAAAATAATTCAGCCTGGATTTTCTCATTCACAATAATACACACTGAGGCAACTCTTCAACAACTCTGAATTTTTGTTCAAACACAGGTTGCAATAAATCCGAATAAAAGATCTTATTCTCAGATGGTTTTGTCTATGTATTCACAAAAGTGTCTGCAGAACTCTGAGGAAAAAATGTGGGTGGGTGGCTGCCTGAAAGCATTTCGGCTCTTGTCATCTAAGTGAATTATGTTATGAGCTAAAACATTTTGTCTCTTCTTCAGTATGAACACCTAACCTGTAGCAGTAACTTTGAAATTAAGCTAAGCCATTCACTGATTTAGTAACTTTAAACACTTAAAATAAATTTTCTCCTGTCATCAGAATGTACATTGTCTTCTAACTCTGAAAATTAACTGGGCAAATTCTTACTTGACCTTCTCTTCAACACAAAACCATACGGTAATAAGCCACAAACTACCTCAGTGGAATTATACTGACCATGATGGCATAAATTTCCTCAAGGAAAATTACTGTGTGATATGCTTGCAGAGTAACTACACAAATTAGACATAACAATGTGAGGAAGATCTAACTTTCAGCTGAGAAAAGCTGTGTTAGTCCGTGGATCCACAAGCAGTTTTTGCAGTACCTAAGGATTTGGTCACCAGAACCTTGTTCCAGGATATAAGACCACCCTACAAATAATGATCAGTATTGCTATCCAGTTTAATTACTGAAAGATCTCACAGCACATTGTCCAGGTTAACCTGCATCCCATGGTGTGGGACGGTGCCATAAGCCCTATCATATTCATCTCAGAGATAGGGAATTATCTGAGGGAAAGATCAATGAAGTTACATTTCCAAGATTACCTATGTATTTGCAGAGTCAGGAACATAAACACAAGGTCAAACCTCAGTCCTGCTACCTCACCACTAACCTATACTCTCTAGAGATAAGATTCCGAAGAAGCTGTAATTAACAATACATTAATTTTTCCTATATAATGAAAATCAGATTTGCTAGTTAAGGTATAGTCTTTGTTACAAGTGACATACGCACATCACATCTGGTTTTACATGCTTTGTATGTGGTGATCAAAAGAGACAGAAAAAAGGCACTTTCATAAGCCCTCATTCCCTGTTGGAGCAGTGAGAGATGTGACACAGGAGAAAATATGACACTCTTGACAAAGCAAGAGGAATCAAGAGTGCTGTTACGCAGAACTAGTATTGAAACAGATATGCTAAAATATAGTTGAATTACTATAGCGGAAATGCCCAAGAAAATGAACTCAAGGAGGAAAAAAGGTTACTCTGGAATCTTCCAATCATTCTTGGTGTTACTTTTGCATGCAAAAGCCTTACAATAGTGCACAAATCTGCTGCAGAACACAAACCAAGAAAATCCCTGCCTAAATCTGAAAATCTAGCTTCCCTAGCTGAAGAGGTTCTAGGTATAAATCATCAAATATCAATATCAAATAGCAGTCCAAACTAAGAGGCCTTACATCATTGTTCGTATTTGCTGCAGCAGCAAACAGATTAGTACAACCATTTGTTTAAAGCATATGCAGGTGAAGGTTTCTGTCAATATGTTGATTTAGGCTGAGAGAGTATGTCATTTAAACTAGTCAAAGCTATAATCTTCTATTATTAATTTTGGGAGTAATGTGCCATTTATGGCCCTGATAGCAGAATGTGAAAACTGTTTCCAAGATACAGAATCAGGCTTTAAGCAATGACTGCCATCTAGATTACCCAAAAAGGAACACTAACAGTAACTGTGTTATTCTGGGGAGAAATGGAAGGAAAAATAGAAATGCATATCCTATACTGTTAAAACGGTGGGGTTTTTTTTCTGATATATTAACCATCGTTTATCTATATGTAAGAGTCCCTTCCACCTGCCCACCAAACACACTTACAGTGCAGATTATATTTTGGGTGTGCAGTACAAGGAAAAGCATACCCCAGAGACTCTCTCCTTAGCAATAACCTCTGAGAGTTGATAGCCAGCTCCCTGCCTACAACAGTCTTCAGCATTTCCTTCTTGCTTTGTGCAGTCCTTTGTGTGATTTATGGTTTTCTTTTTGAAAAACATTCCCTTTATAGAAGTACTCTGGTTTATCTGAGAAGTGGAAAATCATGTGTGAAAACATGTAAAGCTTTACTACCACAATGTCGTAACAAAAGATCCAGTAAACGTCTACGAACAACTACTTCTGTTTTCCCAGTGCAAGAAGAACTTCCAGTGCATTCATTATAGGATATTTATGAAAATACACGAGCACACCATCTGTACCTGTTCCAAACCTATTTACAGCATCTTACATGGATAACATTTTGAAGGGAAACCTTGCCTTTCTCAACTGCAATAGAAATTTTAGCCTGTCATGTGAGAAAATGTACTAACGTTTACAAAAAGTAATTTAAATTGAAAAGGGCAGCTAGCATATTTTAATCACCAATTATGTTTATGGAGTAGTAAGATTGTATGAGGTGATCTTTCACACAGTTGTTCCATTTCTCAAAGTATTTTAAGAACTAACAAACAGTTAATTAACACATAATTGATACGTATATATGCAACAGAAGTGAACAGCATTTATCTTGGTTAGTGTTTTTCATTAGGATTTTAGGGTCTTAGAGAAAATACTTGTGTTTGCTAAATAAAAAAATGCGTTGCTAAAAAATATATGCGAATTAAAATGCATTTTCTTGACAGACCTCTTTTTATATTGAACAGTTTTGCTTTTTTCACAAAAAATTGTCATTTATAATTTCCATTATGGGAATAATACTAGAATCAATGAAGTGTAAGTCATCTGTTGTTGCTCTAGGTATTGAGCAAACAAGTAATGAGGTAGGCATTTCGGGCCTCATGGCTCTTTCCTCTTCAGGAAGCTGTGAACAGAGTACAGTTTTGCTAAAACATTACTTAAAAAGGAAACATGAAGATTAACATCTGCTTAAATATATCAACTTTGTACTAGCAAACCTTTTGCTATCTCAAAAATGTTTTCAGGCTCTTGAAAATGTTTGCATTTGAACAATAAACAAAAACCAGTGATTTAGTGAAGTCCTCAGGTTAAATGATGAATCTACAGGGAAACCAGCTTCAGAACTTCCAGAAACAGAGAAATTGTCAAATACTGTATTAGGGTTTTCATACTTCCTCATGAATTCACTAGTTAAACAATAAACTATAAAACAGGTTCACAGATGAACAGAGCAGCAGAAGTGTAACTCCCACACTGCATTGACTAAGACACAGGTTATACCGCCTTCTCTTCCGTGCATGTCAACTTTCTCATATGTAGTGGTTATTTTGGGTTAATTTGCATTGCAGGCTTCAGTAAGATCCCGATACTAAAAATTCCTTGTTAACCTAGCTACTATTAGACCAAAACACATATATGAAACTGTAACCTGTTAGAATTTCATTAAGTGTAAGAATTCTTCTCTCTAATTTACATGTTCGCCAAGTATTTACAACTTAATTACACTTTTTCTCTTTCAGGTCATACACACCAGTTTTATGCCCTCTGCACATTTTCAGAAATCTACTAAGAGTCGAACAAGACTTTAATGATTCACTGCATGACTTTAAGTGGCTTTATAGGAACCGTAACACAAAGCCATTTTCCCCCTCATCAAATTGCTTTTTAAATAAGCTGGTATAATACATACCCTGTCAGTTTTCCCTTCAGTTTGAATACTCGTACGACTACATACATCATGGTCTTCTTCAAGGTCAGATACATCTTCCAGCTCCTCAGGTGTCTGGGAAAAGCAATGCAGAAATGGATCATTCTCTTCTACTGATATGGTATTAATGTCAAACAAATAATTTGGTCTAAGATAACATCTGACAAAAACTACTCCTGTTCTAGCACTGCACTGGTTACTAAATACTAACTAAAATCAAACTGTGCCAGACAGCTTTGATCTAGTTCAGTATAGCCATGCTTTAATTGAAGCACTGATTTCTACAGCTAATACACATGGAAGTTACTTTGTATTTAAATATTGTGTTACTGCTGCTAGTAAAGGTGTCTTACAAGAAACCTTTACATGATGAGAATGGA
Organism: Buceros rhinoceros silvestris; assembly: GCF_000710305.1. NCBI lineage: Eukaryota > Metazoa > Chordata > Aves > Bucerotiformes > Bucerotidae > Buceros > Buceros rhinoceros. The sequence goes on along the minus strand of NW_010410397.1, from coordinate 1,833 downwards.
TGCCCAGGTTTTTAGGACCAAAAGACTTTTCTACCTTTTTTACAAGTTTTTCAACTACTTCACTGTCCGAGAACATTCATATGCCCGTCCTCTCATCTCCACATCAGACACAGTAGATATAGGAGGCCCTCGAAACAGCCTAGTATTCTGTCAGTGGGAGTACGAGACTTTAGAATCCTGCCAATTTTTGTTGCTACGCTGACATCAAAGAGTGCTCCAAGTTAGCTCTGCACTCTGGGGGAGAAGGAACACCTCTTTCCCAGTTTTGAATGCAAGTTCCTGCACTACAGAAAGAATTAAGCAGTCCTCATTTGCTACCGGCACACATGGCATTATTTCACACTCCACTGTCTGCGCCTTCGAGTCATTCAACTGCCATTTAAGGAACACCAGTTTAATACATAAAAATACACATTTCAATCATGTAAATTTGCTATCCTTTTCTACTGTTGTGATGTTTTCTTAGAGCTTTCTGGTGTCTGCCTGTAGGTGGATAGGAAGAAGTAGTTCAATCAAGAAGTTTCAATTAATGATACCAAGACATCATCTCAACAAAGGACAGTTAATCCCAACAGCACTAGCTAAATACATTTACACTTTATTCAGCATATAAGCCTTTCACAACCCTTAAACTACTAAATTTCAAACAGCTATTACGTATGTTGAGAATAAATGTAAATTCTATTTTTAGCCTCCTCTCTTAAAATGCTCTTCAAATTCTTCTCCCTTGCACTTGGATTTGGATCAGTCTAAGACTTTTACTGTGCATACTGTATATACTGTAATCTACCCACAGCTAAAAGAATCTGTTTTGGTAACACAGGTTTTGGGTACTGGTTTCTCCAACCATACATGAGCAAATCCATTGAAAAACACTGTTTGCCTTATGACAACAACAATTTTATTTACAATACAACTCTTCGCATTTATTTATTCCCTCCTTCCCAATTACCGAGATATGCAGAAGTTTTGAAACTTATCATTTAGTAAAAAACATAAGGGTATGTAGTGACAAGACCAGGGTAACAGTTAAAAGCGGAAAGAGGGTAGATTTAGATTAGATAATTGGAAGAGAATTCTTCACTGTGAGGGTGGTGAGGCTGGATCAGGTTGCCCAGAGAGGCTGTGGATGTCCCATCCTGGCAGTGTTCAAAGCCCAGGTTGGAGAGGCCTGGAGCAACCTGGTCTACTAGAAGATTGCTGCCTGTGGCAGGTGTCAAAACTAAATGATCTTTAAGGTCTCTTCCAGCACACACCACTCTATGATAACGAATGATGCTATATAAAGGATGCTAAACAAAACATTTAAAAGCAAGCTTACTCATAATAACAAAACACTGCACAAGGAAAGATGCAAAACTTTCAGGATTGTGAACTATTTTTTTAAAAAAATGTTTCTGCCAATGCAATGGGGCACTCAAAAAATTTTCCTTTATCAAACAGATTCACATTTTAAAGAACAAAAAATATACAGAACCAGACACAGTACATAACTGGTAATGGACCTATTACTGAATGATCTACCATCTGCTTGACACCTGGAGTTCCAATGAGAGGGAAACTCTGATGTTCTTAGTATTCCGAATGCCTGACGTGCCAAGAGAAACATGTCAAGAGGAGGACTACGAGTTAACCCTGTCAAAAGACAGGCAAAAAAACCTCTGGTCATTACTTTTACCCAGTTTTCAACCATATCAAATGTAATTTTTTAAATCCAGAATTGGTGTTCTCACCTTATTTTTACTGTCAAGTTATATATAAACAAACTCTCTTGAGACAGACACTATAAGGTTCTGTTATTTTCACCATCATGGCTTGGCTTCACAGACGAAG
>NW_010410396.1:31572-34593 GCF_000710305.1 Buceros rhinoceros silvestris | reverse complement strand
TAATAATAATAATAATAATAATAGTTATTATAATCATTACCATCATCATCAATCATTATTTTGCTTTGAAATTGTTTCTATTTTCAAATAAAAATATTACATGTGTTCAGCACACCAGAAAGACATATTTTAACAAGCTGAATTAAATATCAACAAGCTCCTTTCCTATTCTTGATTATGCAAGTACCCAGCAAGACACATGTGAATAAATACAGGAATAGAGATGCAGTACACACAGACACATGCAGTGATGAAAAGGTCACACCCTTCCTCCTGCATTTGCTTGCTGTGGCTTGGGTTTATATTTCTTAAGCACTTCTAATACTGAATCAGCTTGCTTTATTCAATAAAATTAGCAAGGAGAATCTACTAACCCTCTTCCGCACCATCAAGCAGCTGAGCTCTGGTCCACAGTGACAGCTACAAAGAAGCCAGCATCTCTTTGCCATTTTTCCCCTAGCTGCAATTTCCCAGGTGTCCCACTCCAACCTATGAAGAGCTGTTGCTGTCACCCTACCAGCCATTCCCGAGGAAGAACACCAGTCTCTTGTGGTCGGGCTGTTTGGGTTTTTATTAATTAAATATTCCACATACAAAGTACTAAATAAATATACAGATTTTTCAGACACCAGTGTACCATACACACACACTTGGAGAACTCTACGTATTTATATATAAAATATCACGGGAAACTATTTACCAAATGCAAAGCAAACTACAGAACAATTCAACTCTGCAGACTCGTTGCCCATCGCCAGGGTGCAATCCACACAGCAGACACACACGCACACTCACATACACACACACATATGCTTATGCTCGCTCACTCCTGGGAAGAAGGGCATTCACCCTCCATAACCTGGCTGCTTGGGAAATGTTTGTGTTAATGCCACAGACACACTTGGGAGGAGGCAGAGCTCCAAGTTGCACAGGATTAAATCCACCAGGGTATTGCAGGCAGCTGCATGGGAGAGGTTTTGTCTGCAGGAATTCACAGCCTGGGGCGGCAGGAGTGGGGAAGGAGGGTTTGCAGGGCTGGGCAGGCTCACTGGGGAGCTCAGCTGGGGTGTGTGGTCAGGAGTCAGAGATAGGAGGGAGGCTGATGCTAGAGTGCAAATCAGAAAATGTGTCAGGGTAAATAGATGTTTTTATGCCTTACATTTTCTTCCCTCTCTTCACTGTGGTATCTAGGTGACAAGGAAGGGGTTGGCAATGAACACGAAGAAGAAAAAAGGAATACTCTCTCTTCTCCATCGATCTCTGGAGGAGAGCCAGGTAGGGTTGGGAGTGGGCACAAAAGTAATAGTGGATAGATAGGGGTGTCCTCCGCAGCACCTGGTTCACAAGTGGGCAGGAGTGGGGATGTGTAGGGCTGATGCTCCTGCCTCTTCTCCCATCAGACGTGGGGTGCAGGCATCCCAGCAAGCTGATCAAAGCAAATCCTGATTAGGGCAGCGCCAGTCATAGACTTGGCTGATGGTCATCCTGCTTCTCTAGCACTACAGCACTACATGAAAATAGGCCAAGACAGGCTCTTCCCAGCACATTCCTCTGTTAGAAGAGATGAGCTCCATCCCGCAGAGAAACAGAGTGAGCAGGGACAGAGTGGCCAGAGTGGTGTCTGAAAGCTGTGCTTGAGGAATGAAAGGGGGCTACAAGGTGTGTGGAAAAGTTGTGCCGGTGTGGGTTGACTTGTCTCTTTTGCAGGTTTGACTTATTTTTCACCATGTGGCCCATTCTCCACCCCTTTGCTGGTGGGTGCTTAGTCTCTGCTCACTGTGGAGCTGCTACATGGGGCCTTTCCCACCAGTGTAGTCATGGTATGGGCTTGTCTGGGCCTTGGGTCGAGGAATGGAGAAATCATTTTGAGGTTCGATGGTCTGAAAAGGAAGCATGAAAATGTTTACCTTTCAAAACTGGAGAGAAGTAATAGAATAGGACTTAAAAAAAAAAAAAAAAAGAGGGGGGGGGGGAAAAAGGGCTGGGTCGAGGAATGGAGAAATCATTTTGAGGTTCGATGGTCTGAAAAGGAAGCATGAAAATGTTTACCTTTCAAAACTGGAGAGAAGTAATAGAAAAGGAATAAAAAAAAAAAAAAAAAAAAGAGGAGGTGGGAGAAACAGAGCTGAAGTTTTCCTGAGAGTGTGGTCAATGGGGCTGTGGAAGAGGATCCTGGCAGAACAAACCAATGGAGTCATGGAGTTATGTCACTATAGGACATGTGGGGATATGATGTGAGCTAATAGACCTGCTAGGTTGTGGTCTGAAGGAGGACTGGTGAATAGACATGGGGACATGCAGACTGCCCACCCTGGATCTGCACTGCAGCTTCCAGTGACTGCTGGTGGGGATACATTCAGGGCACAGGCTGGGGAAAGGAGCAAAAATCTCCTGAGGAACGGGCACAGTCTACTGCAGAAACTGTGCTCAAAGAGAGGACTTCTTATGTGATATCTACTGAAAACCACAAAATCAGGCTTTGCCTTGAGCTCCTCTTGCCTACCTACATACCTACATGTCATGGCTTCCTCCTCCTAGCCACAGGCACCTCCATGAACACAAGTCATGGTGTCACCCAGCTTCATTCAAAGAATCTGTCTGCCTCCACAAAGCCTGCTCTAGGGTCATATGGCTTTGCTCCCTACTTGCCATGGCTCCCCCCCCCTAGCCACAGGCACCTCCATGAACACAAGTCATGGTGTCACCCAGCTTCATTCAAAGAATCTGTCTGCCTCCACAAAGCCTGCTCTAGGGTCATATGGCTTTGCTAGTTCTCCTTCCCTTCAGTGCCTGAACAATAGCTTATATGTGGTGAAACAGGTGAAGGGGGGCATGAACTTACCTTCATCTGAAAGTGAGAAGAGTATGGGGAGTATCTGAGGTCTCCTGTGTCTCCTGAGTTACAAGACAAGAAGGGGAGAAAGTTGGTGAGTTAATGTCAGCATGTGGCTACATTAGCAGCTGCTTTTAAACTGATCAAAATACGCAATATGCAGGCAGCAGTGGCTTAAAATGCATAGG
>NW_010410396.1:30687-31379 GCF_000710305.1 Buceros rhinoceros silvestris | reverse complement strand
GATTTTGTAAATAACGGGACATAGTGGCCTTGGAGTTTAGACACCTCCTGTTGCCTAACAACTACTGTCATCATCACCAGCCAAATCCCTCCCATGTGCATGCACAAGACCTCCTCTGCAGTATTCCCTGGGAGAGCACAGACTTTCTCAGATCCTTTCACCAACCTGAAGGTCTGACTGCAGGAGACAAATGTGATCTCAGTAGCAGATCCATGGAGAGTGCAGTCATATCTCCTACCCTTAGATTTGGGAAGCCTCAACTGGTAAAACATTTTGTTTCGTCCAAGTAGGCATGAGACTCATACAGAAAAGCAAGACCTCCTTGCCTCCTTTTTGGATGATGAGTTCATTTTTAATGTAATAATGGGAACAATATCAGAACTGGAATAAATAATCTGCAAGGTATGATCTGGAGAGGTCTGAAGAGCTGAAGCATTGTTACGAGACATACAAAAACTCCTGAATTTTTACACGGACTTCCCAGACATAGAAGAATCATAAGGAGTTATGTCTCAGCCCTGACACACAGCAAGTCTCCTACTCAGTCACTCCTCCTACACATCTTTGGCATTTGCATTGGTCCTCACTCTTTTCCCTCTTGTCTGGAGATTCATTTTCACTTGCATTTCTGAAGATTCATCAGTCTGACACTTTTTGCTACCTCTAAATTATCCATCATTAAATCTTGTAGC
>NW_010410396.1:23632-30581 GCF_000710305.1 Buceros rhinoceros silvestris | reverse complement strand
CGGTCGCCCCCCCCCCCCCCCCCCCCTTTTAGTTCATGAGTGGTGCATGTGTGCTTAGGGCTGGGTGACAGTAGAATCATTCATTTCAGCATACCTTGCACAATTTCATCTTGAGTGTAGGCACGGTTGTCCACTCCAGTTGCCTGCTTTATGAACGTGGGTTGGCAGAAGTCATTTTCTGGAGGGTAGTCCTCCAGCTTCAGAGGGGCAGTGAGGAAACAGATTTCAGGGACAATATACATTATCAAGAAGATCCATCCATTGGACACCAGAGCAATGGCCACGACAGGATCATCCCAGCTACGTTTGTCTAAAACTGTGTTGCCTTTTGTGAGCATAGTGATCCAAACTACCCAAATGGCAATGGAGAAGAGGACAGTGACAAAGATGTGTGCCCCATGCCTCTTCCATCTTTTGTATGACCCACAAAACGTGAACATAGAAACCAAAAAGGTCAGAGCCATCAAGAAGAGCACGTAGATCAAAAGCATGACAAAGTCCTTGTTGGTCTCCTCTGGAGACATACTTAGAAATGTCTCTCTCTGGTTTACTAGCCTGGTGACTAAGTACTCAATATTGATCACAACTTGTACCAGGGCAAAGGCAAAAACGAGGAGCAGCAACACCAGCCAGGAGAAGGGCTTTCTTCCTCTCACTAGTCTGTTGAGGTTGCAGGCGTGGGTGAGGAGGCATGAGAAGCAGAGAGCAAAGATGACTCCAAATAGGAAGAAGCGAGTGGGGCGAGTCCTGTCATTGAGTTTAATTATGAAGGCAAAAGTGAGACCAAAAAGGCCGAGCATGCCTAAGAGAAAGAAGAAATAGATGGAGATCATGTGCCGCTTGCTGTTGTCTTGGACTTTACAGATGAGAAAGAAGAGCGACCAGATGAGGAAAATGGTGATGAGAATGCCAGCTGCAGCCAGCGACTCCAGGACAATCCCCCAGGCTGCCTCTGTGTCACAGAGCAGGTAATAGTCAGCATCGATGCTGCCACAGCCTTGGGGAGGTGACGTTGTCATCCTCTTGCCGTCTTGAGCAACGTCCTCTTGAAATGTTTTCCCAAAGCTGTAGAAGAAGAAAAAGACACAGGCTGTCATATCAGCCACGTGGGTGCTGCCAGCAGTGGTGAAGGAGAGGCAGGATAGACCTCCATCCCCACCACGTCAGGTAAGGACACCACAGTGGTAAGGACAGGGCTGTGGGAGCAGAGCTATCCCCCTGTTTGACAACAGCTCTCTATCAAGTGCAAGCCAAGCCCCTTAGCAGGAGACAATTCACCTTTCATATCCTCTGCACGATGCCTGAGGTTGTGCAATGTCATAGGGGTGTGGGAAGCAGGGAGAAGAGGAGATTTCTCAGGCATTAGCTTGGTGCCCTGCAGCGCAGAGGCTGAGCTGACTTGTAGCTTTTTTTGATACAAGAGCAGCTGTTCATCATAATACAGTTTACAGTCTTTTGACAAGTTCAAACAACATCAGTACCTTGTGACAATGAGATTCGGATGTGAGCAATGCACACTGCAAACTCATTCCTCTGTTTCTTTTACCTCTTGCTTTTTCTGGCTTTTGTTTGTGGCTGTGAATGAAGGGGAACTTTAACTGCCTTTTACCATGCAGATAACTAACCTTGATGTCTCCAGCATAGCTCTTCTCACTCCGATTTCAGTAGCCAATATAGGCCACCAACCATGTGCCCTAAACTCATATTACTTCTTCTCCACGGCAGTGCAGCAACAAGAGCTATCAAAAAGACCTTGATTCCCTCCCCAGGATATTGCCTTATGCTTACTGAAGGCCTGACATGTCAGAGCTAACGCTGCTCATTGCATGAGTAGTAACCACAAAGTTACTCCTTGAGGAGTTTTCAAGTCAAGAATAGACAAGGTCTTTAACACACGGAGAGCATTACTGCCGTGTTGTCATGAGGAGTTCAGTGCTGTCTGAGTAAGTCTGGTTTAAGCCTGTCTCACCAAGGGATAAGAGGGATTTTTAGGTAAGAGCTGTCCATTGCCAAGGGGAATTAAATTGCCTACTTCCTTGGGAGCCTGAAGCATGTGCAGAAACCACTGCATGAGGACGTTGGGCACTTTGTGGCTCATTACACAGACGTTGAATGAGTTTAGATCCCAGGAGCCAGGTACTACTTTCTAGGTACCAAAATGCTCAGTAAAGCTCAGATCTCTAAAATCTATCAAAACAGGAGTTTAGATACAGCATCAGCATTGAAACATGGTGGAATCTGGCCTCAGTGGTGATCTACAATGGAAAACCAAGGGCTTTCTCTTCTGATACGTAAAGAAAAAAATTTACCTTGCAAAATTTAGTCTTTAGTGCTTGCCATGCCATTTGCTTTGATTTTCCCCCTCCAGAACAACATACTGCAGTTACGAGGCTGGTTCTAAAACCCTTCCAACAGATTTTAGGGAGTGTAGGTTGAGTCTTTAATAAATGGCAGTTGATCTAATCAAGGATGAACAAAGGGGGAAAATACCACTGACTCACTCTCAGACCCACATATGCCTCAATGTGGCCTGCTTATAGATAGAGGAATATTTTTCCAGCTCTCACCGTATAAAAGATGTGCAGCCCTTCAAAAAGCTGGCTACAATAAAATGCAAATTATTCAAATATGCAGGAACTCTGGACTCCCATGGAGAGGATGGTATTAGTGAATAACACATGTAGGGGTTTTCGCAAATCACCGATCACAAAATTTTGGGGATTTATGATTTCTTATAGAAATAGCCTAGAGTTATCTGGACATTTGTAAGTAATAATGAACTTTTCTGAAAATCTGTGGAGCAAATGCTACAATTTTATTCACAGACATATATTGTTGATCAGATTAGCTTATCTATTCACAGCTCTGGTAGATACAGACTGGAGAGATACAGGCAGGTGAGGAGCCCAGAGAGCCAGCACGAAACCTCACAGCGGCACAGAGCACACCCATAGCTTTGGGTCCTGAGTGGCGCTTACTGGAAGTTGCCACAGCCCTTGGGACAAACAGAATGGAAAGAACCTCTCTGTCTTGGAGACCTGGGCCACCTGCACCGATTTTTACTCCCTTCTATTTTTTTTTTTTTTTTTTTTCTCCCTTCTATTTTTTTTTTTTTTTTTTTTTAACAGGGTAGATGTCCCATGAGGCATGAAGAGTTTCTGCCCTGTCTCCTGGATGAATGTTGCCCCCCAGAAGATGAGTCTGCTCATCCAGAACCTACAAAAGAGCCTGGGATTTCCAAGCGGGTCTGCAGTCTGTGCAAGGGAGTCTGTGCTGTCCAAATTTCACAGGTCACCCTAAATCATGCTTCTCACTTCAGTGCTAAGTCTTCTCCCTCCAGCCTAAGCCTCCTCACTCGTTCATACTTGTGCATAAAACCACCCATCCAGCCATAAAACTCAAATAATTTTCCAGGAAAGTCTGCCGTAACTCCCCCAGCTCCATCTGGCAATTCCATGTTATAGAGTCAAGGGTGGGAGGCATTCTCTGTTGGACGCGGCACCCCATGCCCCTGCTCTCCCACCTGCCAGAGCCATGGTCCTGCCCGCCATCCCGCCCCAGCTGCAGAAGGCAGCTCCAACCTGGTTCCTGTAGGACTTGAATTACCTTTCTGGGTCCTGCCTGGAGAACACAACCGGGAGGGTCCAGCTAGAGGAGGCAAACTACCAGTACAGCAGTTCACACCGTCACCTTCGCTTCTGTAACCGGCCGAGCAGCAGCCCCGCGGTCGCTCTCCCTGGGAGCTTTAACAGCTGGAGTGCTGAGGAGGTGTGGCTGAGCACGCCTATTCCAGTTCCACCGCCTCTCCGACAGCACAGGCTATGAAAATACAGTCCCCGTGCCAGGAAATGAAGTAAGGACTCCTGACGTCAGTGGGGCACTCACCCCTGTGTCGGGGTGGAGATGGAGCCGCTGCCTGTCCCAGCCCTGGGACGGCACTGAAAGCTGCTCAACCAAGTACCTGGTAAGTGCTCCCGTCTGACTCCCGGCACCTGTAGGTGGGGACCGTGGCTATGAATAGCCCTGTGTCCCCTCCCAGCTCCAAGCCTTTTGTTTCTTTGCATGTTTTCTTGCCAGGTAACTGCTCTATAGGTGGAAGACAAGGAGATTGTGGGATGCAAACGGGCCCACAGCGCCCAGAGGAAGAGTGGCTGCAAGAGACAGTTTTCTCAGAGCTGTTGCTGGGTCCTGCATCTGTGCGCTGGGACACATCCGCTCTGCTCATCTTGCTCCACGGTGCCAGTGAGAGCCATCAGCTCCTTTCCTGAAAAGAGCAGTTTGCCTTTCCTGGCGCCTCGCTCGGCCCAGCCCTGCTCTCTGAAGGCGCAGTTCTGTCTGCTCACGAGCACTGAGTCATTTTGTCCAAATTGCTGGCCCAAACAGCTAATGAATGAAGGCAATGACAAATTCCCCCTTGCTCTACATTGTGCCTCTGGCCTGACACACCTATCAGCACAATCCCATCCAAAGCCCTAGGTATCTCCAACTTGTTCATGACTTCATCTGTTACTTTAAACATTACTCACTGGGAACATTTTATTGTTCTGATTAAGGAATTGACATCAGGACCTATCCACACCAAACACTCAGTCCCTATATACAGCCCCCAAACCTGGAAGTCCCTCCCACCCCATGGAGGTTGTGATCCTTCCCAAAACTGAGGGAGCAGCTGTACATGCCTGTGCTGAGGATTGACTGCCCATGGTTGTCTCTCTTTATGTTAATTTTGTTTGTTTGAGGGCTCCTGGCCTATTTCCAGGTACTGATCCCTTTGGAATGTCACACGTGGAGATTACCACAAAACACATAAAAGAGAGTCCTCTCTTGCACATCCCCTAGAAGCAAGAGGGCCTGCAGGGATGAGTGGCTCATCAAGTGAAAGACAATGCTCAGTGCAGTCATTGTGGGATGGGCCATGCTGAACACTGAGACAGTTCCTCATGTCCGTCCTACTTTCATTTCAATGTAAAATCCTGAGGCTTCTTAGTAAAGGATTTACCAGGTTTCTTTACCTGAAATTAATCTTAACTTTAAAGAAGGTCCCAGGCTTAGTGGGGCAGCCAAGAAGGAGGCAGTTGTGAAAAATGAGAGGAGGAAAGGAGTAGGATGGAGAGGATTTTAGCGCCAGTTCAGTGGGACCCAACCTGCCTAGGAAGACAACCGAAGAAGCTTTCAAATGTCACTGGTCACCGACAGCTGATTTGCATCTTGTCAGAGCACATGATGGACTGCCAACATTCCCTACATTTACACAGGCACACAAAACCCCATGGAAGGCAGTGTGTCAAATTATATGAGAGGGAAAAGAGAAGAAAAATATAAGAAGAGTAACACTGACATTTTCCAGAATGCCTGAGAAATCATTGAGAGACAGTCATCAAACATGCCCTGTATTTTTGAAAGGCTAATAAATGGGTTTATGTTTAAAAAAACCACATCCCAAGTGATTTAACAGCACATAATGCTGCTGACTCGTGGTAGGTAGCTTGAGAAATGGTGCCTGTGGCTCTCGTGCTGTGACAAGGAGGGTGGAGAAGCATCGCTGGTCTACGTGGGCAAGTACAAAGGGCACAAGGTGAGATGATTGTCACCCTGCTTTAGGGACAGGGTGCAACTTACAGACAGAGGCACCTAAATTTAGATGTCTGATGGTTATTACCTGAATGTGAGCTTGGTATCTCAGCTTCCAAACAGCCAGAAGGTCAGAAGGACTGGCCCAGCTGATTGGATGCTGGTGTCTATTTTTGTGTACACTGAAATGCTCCCAGGTGGTGTGGGCTGAATTGACTGGGGCCTCACCTTAGTTGCTTGCACATCGGCATATAGTGTCATTTGAGATGCCACAGGGTGTCGGTGTCCTGCTCAGCTTCCAGGGACCACTCCAGAAGCATATAGGTCTCCCATACCTCCTGTATCAGATCCAGCAGTCTTGTGCAGATGTTTTGGATATCCTTAGGCATCTCAAATCATCATTGTAAGAACCAATGTATTGAGCACTGAATCTACACTGTCTATTTCAGAGCTGAGATACCCAGCTTATATTTAGATACCTAGATGTAGATGTCCACCATATCGACCTCATTCTGGTGCATCAGCATAGACAAATAGTTCATTGAAGGTACCGTACCTCAGTCACCTGTAACTCAGTCACCAGCATGGGGCTGGCATATAGGATATGAAAGCAATGGGAAACTACCTTTCTGGAGAATCAGCTCACACAGAATAACCTGGAGGATCTCAAGTGGTCCTAGGCATCAGTATCAATTACATTGTCACCTAGGTTACTACAAGGCAGAATTCTTCATTTGAGACAGTCATCCAGATTCCCACTATAGCTGGTAGAGAGAAGGAGGAACTTCTAGGGGAGTTTCAGTTGACTTATTTCACGATAAACCAAAGAAGTATCTGTTTCTCTCCAACAGAGGTGAAGGGAGACAAGATAATGAATTCAGATACAGATCTTTATACTTGCCAGATGAATCGCATAGCAAACCTCCAAAATCATTTCAATACAACCCAGCAGCAAAATGCTGATAACATTTGAAGTTCCTTTGGGTGGGAATCTGTTGATAGCAAAATAGCTTGCTTTGGCCATACAACCCTGGGCAAGAAAGCTGGCTGCTAGTGAATGGGAAGGAGCAGTGGCTATGGCTGATAAGAAGAGGCAGGGACAGCAGCAGTAACTGACCCCTTTGGGCAGCAGGCACCCCACCTTCCAGTCCTCAGGGAGCAGGATGAGTTGGAGGAGGAGGGCTGGGCTCTCCTCTGTGTCAGTGTTGTTCCTTACCCCTTCTCACTGCTGGCACAGCCTGGCCCTTGGGAGCAGCCCTCCCTTGGGATGCCAATTCCCAGTGCTACTCACGGTGCCCCGGACCAGCCCTGCTCCACCCATGGTGTCGCAGGGCTGAGCTGCCAGAGGAGGACAGAGTGCTGCTGCACCTCTCAGTTC
>NW_010410396.1:21088-23539 GCF_000710305.1 Buceros rhinoceros silvestris | reverse complement strand
TGTAGGGAAGAGAGCATGTCAGGGAGATTCAGGGACTGAGTTAGCATCTTTTGTTAAGCCAAGTAATAAAGCATGTAGATGCCTGGGGGTAAATGGTGCTTGGCACTCTGGAATGTGTCTAAATACTATGGTTATTTTTGGTCACTGATATTGGCTGCGTTGTGAATATGCTTGTGTCATTCCTTCTGCTTAGCTACCTGTGCAGGGTGTTGACAACACAAGAACAGCCTTGGTCCCTGAAACCCGCCCCCCGCCAGTATTAGTCACAGTCACAGTCACACTGAGCTAACATTACAGCAGCCTCCACCCTGGCCTGCCCCCATTCATTTCCTTCATCTGTAAATTATAGAATCATATCAGTGCAGATATATACATTTTGACCCCCTTGGAAACAGCCTAGTACAGAGGTGATGGGTCTTCAGTCAAGTCAGCCAGCTTGGAGCACCTCTGCCTTAGACAGGAGTGAAGACAAGGGCAGGGGGTGTTATTTCTGGAACTGGACCTGTGGCACCTCTGCATAACTCTGGGCTTTCTCCTGGGGGTCCTGTTCCTGAATCCCTTGTGCTCTGACTCTGAAAGCATGTATCCAAAGATTACCGAAAACCCCACCTAAGAGCTGTATCCTTTTCCTTTGGAAATGGGAAGTGTGGCACCAAAAAGTAAATGCTATTTAAAAGAATTGCAAAAAAAATGCATCCTCGTATCCTTCAGAGCTGTTTCTTGCCTCTGCAGCCATCAGCTCATCCAAACTGCATGCTGTGTTCTTTGCCATTTTCAGTCTCAGGAAGAAAATAAACATTTCTAGTATGTAACAATGATGTGTTTTGCTTTGCTTTGCTTTGCCTTGGAGTGTTGATTGCTGCCTCCTCTCAAGCTCCCTTCTTTAAATGAGTAGGTTTTGGGCAAGCCCTTTCTCTTCCTGACTCCTAAATGCCCAAATTCCTGGTACAGGATGATCATTTACCAGGAGGGGGAAAGATTTGGGCAAGAAAAGGGCAAGGAGACTTGTTAAAATACTGAAATTAGTGCTACTGAATATCTCCTACAAACCAAAACTTTCAAACCTATGAATTATCTGCCAGAGCATCCCTAACTAGTGAGAAGAACCTGCTTCTGGAAATGTAATGGAAATGGACTACCTCATCCTCCACTAGGAACATAAAAATCTGCTGTACTGCAAACAGGATCACTTCAGTGTGCAATCTCAAGTATGGCCAGCCTAGTACCTGGAAACCCGGGGCGGGGGGTGTCTCCTGGAGAACCTGCCAAAACTGTGCTGTGATTATGCCTTAGACTTGATCCTGTCTCACAGGGGCAGATGTCACACTATCTCTCATACTCCACAAGTGTGGAAGCTGGAGAAAGAACAGGCAGAAGTGAGAAGCAGCACTTGTGGCTGTGATTGCTTTGGCTTGGAAGAACCTTCTCATACAATAAAACTGGTGCTCTTCAAGACTGTGAGCAAGTTAAAAAAAAAAAAAAAGATTTATTGCCTCCTTTAGGACTTACAACAGTATGCTGATAAACATTTCACTCACGACAACTGAGCCATTCCTCTAGATACAGTTTCCTGGAGGTATCTGTGCCCATCTACTTACCAGAGCAACTAAGAAGGCTCCAGCCCTGCTTTATGGCATTAACCTCATCTGCTTTTGTGCTGATGTGTTCCCTAAGCAGCAAGTTGTGCTGATATGGATGAGTGGTTATTTTATGTAAACAGTCATTTAGGAAGAAGTGCATAACTCTCAGGAAACAAGGGATCTGAAAACGTATCTACTGGTGGGGATGTTGCCGATACTCCCAGAAAGAAAGATATGCCAAGGAAGATCCAGAACCTGAGTTTACTTTTTCCCAGAAAGGCTGATCCCAAGGCTGGGGAAATGATATAGCAGAGACGGAACGTCTGGCTGCATCTTTAGCTAGTGAAGCCTTACACAGTCTCTCAGCAAAGCACTCCAGGAGGAGTCAGCCTTTGCTTTCCTTATGTGCCAGTCCTCGTTTTGGTACCTTTGCCCGACCCCTGATAGTGCTCCCTTTTGTATTCCTTGCCCAATGTGCCTGGAGTAGTTTTCCCTTTTCTTTCCTTTTCCACGCCACACTGCAGGGTTGAGATGACTGGCTGAGATTCTTGCTGAGAGAGGATGAGGCCCTCTCTTGCATGGGTGGCTGTGTGGCAATAGGTGTTCTGAGACAGCCATTCTACCCTAGAGTCTGAGGCCGAGTTCTCCTGCCAGCAGTGCCTTGGGTAAGAGGCTCTGCAGAGGACTGCTTCTGTGCAAGAAGCATTCCTGGGAATCAGGTTGCACACAAAAACTCCATGTTCAGTGATGCAGAAAATTCTGCTTTACTGCTCTTGGATCAAACACCACCGCAATGACACAAAGCAAAGCCAAGATCCAATACAACTGACTCCTTCCTTTTAGGCTTCATCAGAAAAAAAAAAAGAAGTGT
>NW_010410396.1:19021-20959 GCF_000710305.1 Buceros rhinoceros silvestris | reverse complement strand
GCTGCCTGCTGATACAGATCTGTGTCCCCACACAAACGGCATAAAACCTGGCATAAACACAATATTGTCCATCCTGGCTAAATTATCAAAAATACAAATGTATTTATATGTTTAACCTTAATCAGACACATCCCGTTGAGCGATATGGCTGTGCACAAACATGCTATTGACTGCAGAACCACGGCCTGGGGTCAGCCAGCAGTTTTGGTCAGTGTATGTTATCCAGCCAAGGCTAATCATTAATCAATGCTGTGATTTTTCCTGAAGGAAATGGGCAGCAGAGGATAAAAATATAAGGAGCAGTTGTAAGATAAGGCCAAGTAATTGATTTCACAGCCTATTGCTCCTGAATATTATCTTGTGGTTTAAAGCAGGTTCCCAAGGCAAGCACCTCTTCACCTCTGAGTGCCATAAATCCCAGTATCACCTCTTGGAGCTGGAGAGCTGCTGAGAAGCCACATAGGTCCCTGGGAATCCCATGATAATAGACAAGGCTTTGGTACTAGCCCCGATGGAGAATGTCTTGCTGCAGCCCTAGGAGAAGGAGCTTCTTTTCTGTGCAGTTTCATCTTCTGAGGTATCAGGTGCCTGATAGCAAAGCTCAGGCAGACGGAGGTGCAGACTTCTAGCACCCCTCTGCTCCACAGACACAGCCATTTCCAGCAGCCATGGGCATTACAGTCTGTGGGTCCCTGTGATTTGAGGGAGATGGTCTGTGTTCCTCTGAGCTTGAGCTAGAGACTGCTGGAAGTGCCATGCCAGTGCTGACCTAGCAGAAATGACAGTGAGTAATGGTTGCCAGATTATACATATAAATGTTTTATAAAGCCAACCCCTCAGTTCTGCTTTCTAGTTTGCTTTTTTTCTAGTTTTCTAGGTAGTTTGTTTCTTGACCATGATTATGTATGACCATAAAACTCCTCGGATGCCTTTCAGGGCCATCCAAGCACTCCTATATCAGTCAGCATGAGAGGAGCCCTAGCTCAGCCTACACTGTAGTCCTTCCTCAGCTCAGTGTAAATGTGACAAATAGGATGATGCAGCCTTGCAAACATTCAGAGAGGTGGAATTCAGGAATGGGAGAAAAACAGATGTGTGTTTTGTCAGGGCCATGCTTCCAGCACGCACAAAACGCCCTTTCACTCAAATCTGGAAGACTTCCCTACCTTTGGCAACCCGGGAGCCAGGGAAATTGCTCTGCAGACCGCAGTAGCTTGGAAACAGTTTCTGACACAGGTGGATGGCATGCCCAGGGATCCTGGAGGTCTGGCACTCCTCAGGCAGCACAGACAGCAGTGTGTCCCACTGTTGCAGGGTGAATGCAGGTGGTAGCCTAGGACCCTTCCACTGGGTGAAATTCACGGAGTTGGCTGGCCAAGGGAGCCTGGTATCCTCCATTTAAAAAGTCATCGAATTGCTGGGCACCTTCTTTTCTCTTGGCACAAGACAATGCAGGCAGGCCTCCTTCCACCACTTTTTCCATCATGTTGTACATTAAGTGAGCGGGTTGGTTTTCTAACCGGGGGCAACACAGTTGCATGTCTCCTCAGATACTGCATCACTAGAGGCCCAAGACTGCAGTTCAGCTCTTCACTCCTCCCACCAAAGTCCTTTCTTGAATGATTCTCTCAGTGCAATATTTGCCACGAGTGATCCGTTGTTGCATAAATGTGAAGGTCTTTTGAGTTTCCTCCTCTCCTACTTCCTAATCTCAACTAATGGTTTATGAGATCTCGAACTTCCTAGTATCACCAGTGATTAAGCTCCCTAAGGGACATAGCAATGTTCGTTTGGTGCATACCGTTTGCAGCATAAAAATCTATGACACACGCTCAAGTAGCTGTACTTCGAGAAAACGAGGGAGAAACAGTGCTCTATTCTATCTGTTCAAATAAGGCAGAAAGTTAAATGGGTGTGTTTCAGAGGCCTGATAGCATT
>NW_010410396.1:15749-18896 GCF_000710305.1 Buceros rhinoceros silvestris | reverse complement strand
GCTCCAGCTGCTTGCTTCTGTAAAATGATGCCTCTCTTTGCAGTTTCTACCTAATCTTGGTGGGCACATAACCACACACAAACATGCATACTTGTGCACAAGCACGCGCACCTAGCAGCCCAACCGCACCCAGCCTCGTGCTGCCTGCCGCTCTTTTGCCTCTGTTGTTGCAATATCTTTTAAAACTAGATAAAAATGTTGGACTTAAAAGGTGTGAGGGTGCTGTTGGTGGAAGTGGTAGCCAGACAAATTGAGAGAGAGTGGGCTCAATCAAAAATCCAGGAGCACCACTGAAAATGGTTTTCAAAAAAATTCACTGCAGGATATTTAGCACGTGCTGCACCATGATAGGACCCTTCTGCTTGTTTTGTGAAGCCAGATCTTTCAGGTCCACCCTCTTCAAATGCTGTCTAGCTCCGTGGCAGCACTTTGTAAAGATGGAGCACTTACGGCCATAGATTTGAAACCTATCCAGAGAGATTAAGTACTTGAGAACTGAAACCGAGGCTCTAATGTAATCCATTTCATTATTCTCTCTTTAATTCTATCAGAATAAAGAATGAAAAGCTCAAAGGGAGAGCTGACTGGAAAAAGCAGCCTGTGCATAAAATTCCTACTCTTACTGTTTTAAGTCTTCTGATGAATGCAAAGAAAAAATAACTCTTCAAATACACAGTCTTAAACACACCATCGCCTGTGCATAAAATTCCTACTCTTACTGTTTTAAGTCTTCTGATGAATGCAAAGAAAAAATAACTCTTCAAATACACAGTCTTAAACACACCATCACACATATACAGAAGAACACACACACTCTTTCTCACTCCTTTAATCAAAAAAATCCATAATTCCATCGAAAATTCAAACGGAAATTTCCACTGATGATTCAGACCAGCTGGCAGGACTCGAAGTGTCTCTTCATCTGCTGCTGGGATAGTTTCCCTGTCTCACCTCACACCTTCAATTAATTCCTCTTCTGATTTCAGATAAGCCTGTGGGGACAATCTGCCATCTCACTTGATGGTCACTAAAGATATTGTAAACTTCGCACAAATCTAAGCAAGCAGCAATGCTGGGTTAGAAAAGAGAATTACACTGTTGAATGTGAAGAAGAAACGTCCGTAGCCCAGGAACTTCCAGGCTGGGTATTGTGTCCAGGGCTGGGAGAAGGCGAGAACCGAACTAGACAGAAAATACAGCCATTTGACAGGTCTCTGGCCTTGGTTATTTGTCTTCCAACCTTCTTGACAACCCAAAAGCCTCTAAGCTAGAGGGAAGAGTATCAGTGTGCAGCCATTATTAGTAGCCAAGTAGAGAGGATTTGGCTAGAAGAAATGAGGTTTAGAAAACTTCTGGCTTACATTATGGGGAGAAAGAGTGCATGTGCTTCAATGCGGACCAGTAACCTCCTCCTAAGCACACCCTTTCTGACCCTGCTGCGCTCCTCTCCTCCGGCTTAGCTGGCCCCTGGGTTGGAAGTATGGCCAAGCTCTCCCGTGGGAACCCTTGGGCTCCCTGATGCTCTCTGGACCCAGCAGCCCTGGCTGTTTTGCTTAGTAAACAAAAATGACGCCCCCTTAATGACAGCCATACCCGAGGAAGGCTCTTGTGAAGGTTTCATTGCCAATTTAACCCCTTCAGAAATGTAAACACAGCTTTAGCTAATGGTATGAACAATCCACTAAAACATCAGAGATGAGGGATGGCTCTTGGTGTGCGCATGACATGGCCAAGGGAAGCTTCAGTCACTCTGCACGAGGTTCTTCTCCTCCAGGGTTGTTGCATTGCCCAATGATCCCTGCCTTGTTTGTTATTATCCGACATCCATCCATCTGCAGTAACAAAATATCAACTGGCACACAAGCAGCTCTTCTGAAAAGTCTGTAAAGTGCTTTTTCCAGGAATCCCTGGCTGCAGACAGGACCTCGCCCCGGGGTAAAACTCAGCAGCTGTTGGGCACCCGTTAGTGCTGCTACCTTTCAGCAATCTCACAATATTCCATCTCTGGGACCTGGAGGGAGGTTCATTTAACCACACAGAAAATTAATTGCCTTTGTGCTTACATTTTAAAAGGCAAAAGAAATCACTACAAATTTTGCCACTCTCCTTCTGCTTGGCACACAACACATCCCATCACACATGGATATCATGGGTTAGGGCTGGACCAGCCACTAGACAAATGCTCTCTATTAACTCCACCCCAGTGGGATAAACTAAGGTATATTCTTGAGAGAAAAAAAAAAGCCGATGCTCTGTGTGAATGAAGGGATCCCGCATGTGCTATGGATTTGAGCAATATTACTGCTGACTTCAAGTTACAGGGCCGTGATGTGCATAGGGGTGAAATTACCATGAGATCTTACATTACATATGTTTAGCTTTTCCTCAGCCAGAACTGAACTCACACAGTAGATCTGAAGCTGTGTTGAGCTGGAACTGAACTAAACCAACTTTAGCTCTTACCTGATTACTCAGGTAAGAACTAAATCCAACCTGTAATGATTCACCTGTCTGATCAGCAGTGTGGTTTTACTAGAGGTAAAGGCAAAGGAAAGTGGTGATCCACGTGCATGATTCTGCCAGACAAAACCCCACATTCAGGAGGTATTACATGACAATCTGGTTTCTTTAGTAAACACAGCATCTGTTGCAGCCCTGTTCTAATTAAAAACAATGTCTTCTATTACATAACGGTTGATAATCCCCAGTCTGAGTGGCTAATCTAGATGTACACACAGTTAAAACCTCTGCTAGCCAATTGAAAACTGACTTTCATAACTACTCATTTATAATCATCAAGCAGAGAAACGACGCTGTCCAAGTCTGTTACCGATTAGATGTATCCTCACCTTCCAGGACATCACAAAATTTTGATACATTTGTCCTAAATCTAACCATCCTTCTCTCTTTAGTCATCAAAAGGATTTAAAACTAATACAATTAATGAGTTGAAAGAAGTTGTTGAATACAAACGAACCATCTTTTCCTAAAAAAGCAGTCCTACATTATTGGGCAATGAGAGACTTAACCAGCGAGCCCAGCAGGATCTCCATTGATTTCTATCATTCACCTCATTGCTTCGTATCCCCTAGAATGTCTGTGAACACAGATCCCAGTCAGTCCCTGAATGGCTGAGGTAGAATATGG
>NW_010410396.1:0-15615 GCF_000710305.1 Buceros rhinoceros silvestris | reverse complement strand
AATGCAGCTGAGGGACCTCCACCTGCACAGGGGCTGTAGCAGCTTCCTCTGGCAAGAGGAGGCAAAGCATAGAGCTATCTCCTGAAATGCCATCACAGAAGAGCCACATGAGAGCCGCTGAGGCAGCTCAGATCATCCCCTGCACCCTGAAAACACGAAGATGGCAGAGCAAACAGATTGGTCAGGCACCTGTCCATTTTCTGGGACAAGAGCCTGCAGGACTATGTTGCAGTGAAGCACAAACAGCAGAGCATGAGCTCTGGAACTGTTTGCAGGCTGCATGGTGAGGCAAGGCTGGGATGAAGTGAGCAGGGCAGAGTGCAGAAGAGGCTTAGAAAGGAGGATGCATGCACGAGGCTTTGGTGAGGGCAGGGAGTCAAGACACAGGAATGGCTAAAAGTGGGGAAGAGAAGATGGGAGGTCCCAAAAAAAGCACCAGGTAATGGATACTTAATAACGCGGCACATTCTGGGGAATGCTGAGCACGAGGAAATCTTGCTGAGGGTGGATTTCAGCAGAACTGAGCAGGCCTGTGCCAGCTGCAGGAGCAAAGCATGGGGTTGCCAGTTATTTGAGGGGATTCCTTGGCTGATGCTTCCAAAGCAGTCAGTTCATGCAGAGTGGCCTGAAGGCAGGGAAGGAGGCTGCACTCAGGCACTGCGGACTAGGGTCTGCCCTACCCCAGGCCATGCAGGAAGGTTCTCTCTCCCTTGGCCATAGAAGAGGTGGTTCCCTAGCTGTGTGTTCCTGCGGGCACCACTGCCCCAAGATCTCCTCGCTGAATACTTCCAAAGGTTAGTGGAATCCCTCAGTCAGCTTTATCTGATCAAATGATGGGAGTGAGCTGGGTAACGATGCAATCCTGCAGACAATGCAGGAGAGCAGAAAGATGCTAACTCTGCCTATCTGGGCATCGAGATTTTGCTGACATGCTGAGCAGGCAGGCTAACCTGCTCTGGTGTACCCGTACAGACTTGTACATCAGGCAGTCCTGGCTTCTGCCATGGGGCTCAGCCCATTGCACTCTTCAGTCACAGAGAAAAGCCTTCCAGCTGAAGCAGGACCTGGGGCAATGCATAAGCTCAGAAGTTCATTCCTTCTATCTAGGATTCATTTCAAGGTTCAGCATGGCTTCTGGTGCAGTTGCCTTACTTTAGTGAAGTAGGCAGAAATTTACATATTTGTCCTGCCACTATAAAGGCCAAGGAGATGAGCATCCAGATCACAGAAGCCACTTCAAGGCAAGGTGGTGACCATAGTTAGCTTCAGATCTGTTTGTCAAAGGTCTTTCCCCACCAAGAGAGATACAGAGCTCCATGTAACTCACCATCCAGACAGCAAGAGGGACTTTCCCCCCCATCAGTCCTCCTCTTTAGCTCTGTATCTTCACATGTCAATAGCTACTGCACAGTCCTTCCCCGTGGCTTCAGCATATTTTTGGATGTTAGCCTACAAGCTCTTTGAGGCAGAAAAGCATTTTCCCACGTGCATTTTCTGTGCTACCCATGTAATTGGTAATACACGGTTCTGTAGGTCTCAGGTGATCAGAGAAGCAAAAGGCTGACACAGCTAACATAGCTGAACATTTCCACCAGGAAACAGCCCTGGCCAAAGCAGGAGAGGCTAAAGAACATGGCAAAGGAGAGCACTTAAAGTTTTTATTCATGTGTCCCACTGGAAAAGCAAACACTGCTGGTTTAGGGGCTCTGCCCTCCTTCCAAGAAAGGACAGAGGGCTTGCTGCAGGTTTAAGGGAAAAAAAAGCAAAAAAAGCCTTATTTGCTGTGTGTGTAAAATACAAAGATAAAGACACTTGCCAACGATTTCATTCATACTATGCCCTCAGCAAGCTGCCTTCCCATTGCACAACAGTTTTATGAACAACAAAAGTCTAACAGGGCCCTGCATGAGTCAAGTCTTCCTCTACATCTGCTGCTTCTGCTGAATTAAAGAGAGCCACAACTGCCTGTTACAGGATTTTCAAAGGAACGTGGCAGTCACATACTCACAAACAGGTCCATGCAAGTACAAGACCAAAACAACCAGTGACAGCAATTCCCTTTCCATCAGCTTAATACAACCCTGATGGAGAGGGAGATTTCTTACTAATCACAAAGAGCTGTTCATTAGCCAGACCAAGTGGCACCATTTGACCTGTGAAGTAGCACTGGTATTTTCAAAGAGGGGAGGTAGCCTGGCATTCAGAGGATGGGTCTTCAAAAAGTTATCCTCTGAACTAGATAGAGGCAGTACAGTTGCAGTAAAGAAGTCATATCTGAGTGGGAGCCTTGGAAGAACCAAAGGGTCACAAAACACTAGTGTGCTTCATGAGGAAGGGGTCTTTAACAAACTCAATGAACTGAGCAAATTTGGCTCCAGCCAGCCGAACATAGGCAGAAGTGAGGCTATCTCTAAATTTGATGTTAGAGAGAACAGACTAGCAAATCTATTTCTGACATTTCTTCCATAGATCTTTTATAACCATTCCTTGCTATGTGGTCCAATTTGGAGAGCATAGCTAATACTTTGCCTTTTTATCAAAAGTCTTCTTAAAAATTGGTGGCTCCAATATTCCTAGTGAATACTAAAGTCTCACCAGTGGGTGGAGAGAGCCTAAACTAAGGCACACATACATGACTCTGGTGCATCCAATGGAAAATAGTCCATAGCTCTGCAGAATCTTTAAAAGGCATCTTGAGATATGATGCTGCAGGAATTCAAAGCTGATTCTGTCTAGGCTTTGTCAAAGGAGCTGCCTTCATATTGTTGATTGTGTTTGGAGAAGACCAGTTCTTAACAATCAAAGAGCACCTATGGCAGGCACCAGATAAAGCTTTAAACACACCTGTAAGCACGCACATGAGCAGCAGCAATAGGAAATCACTCAGTAGTGGTATATTTATCATTCTGAATACACACTGAGGGAGGTGAAGTATTACTTTCCTGTTGATGATACATCAAGCACAGAAGCTGACAAGGACAGATCAGGCTGGGTATCTCCTGTTATAAACTCCCTTCAAGTGAGCTACAATAAAGACAATAGAAGACCAAGTATATCCACGTACATGCTTCACTGAGGTACCTTAATTTCTGTTGCTTTAAATGAAATTGAACAAGCCTCCACTCATTCTCTCCCAGGCTTGCTCCACAGATCCTGTGCCTCTTTACATTGCTACTGCAGGAGAGAAAGTACTTTTGCGACTCCAGCTCTCATTGTGCAAAAGATTCTTTCCTTACATCAAAGCCAAGAACTTTCATGTTTTAGCCCTGGTCATGGGATGGTGCTCCATGTACAACAAAAACCATACAAAGGAATAATTTTCTTCTGGAAAGTCGGCAAAACCAAAGCAATTCAACCTTATCATGCAGCCCTCTCTCGACCTCACACAGATGACTTGCAGAGCAGGTTCTGCTATTTGACTTTCTTTACGCAAAGATGTGTTTGTGGGTGAAAATATTGAGAATCAAGGGGACTTAAACCAGTCCAAATGCAAAAACACATGACGAAAACTGTCTTCCTTGACTATCAAGCAGAGAGGAGGAAGTGATAGACAGAAGGAATAGTCTCTGAAAGGCCTGGCAACAGGGTTCTCTTTCCGCCTCTGCTAGATTTGAACAGAAGACAAAAGATTTCCCCCTTTTTGCTCAGAAAGCCCATGCTGCATTTCCCTTTCCACAAGAACCTTCAGCAAACACCAAGCCCAAGGGAGGCAAAAACTTTTGAGAGAGTCCTACCCCTAGACTTTATTTTATGGAGAAGCAACAGAGCAGTATGTACATCTCTGCAATGATAAGGCTTCTTCAGCATAGAAGGGAAAGAAAAAAAACCAGTCCTTTTCCCTTCCAGCAGGCAAAATTACCCTGTTAACCTCCAGTAAACACAGCTTCAGGCTTCTAGATGCTTCTCGGAAAAAGTGCTGAACAAGCTCTAAAGATATCCACCTCTCCCTGAGGACCTACAATGTCAACACTGCACAGTGCCACTGCCTCCTATTGCACAAATAGGCATGACCTATTACACAGTAATCCTACCATGAAACATCTACTTGGTTTTCACGTTCAGGGAGGCACATACCTGTGTCCTGGGGGGCTTTGAAAGCAGAGAGAAAGTGCTCACTGTCATCATCACAAGTTTCCACATCTGAAGGGTCCTCAGGAAGAGATACAGCACTGGAGGCACGGCTGTATTCATCCCTGGGCCAAGCAGCAAGCGACCATTCCCATTTCTTAAGTGTCAGAAAAAGAAAACATCCTTCACTCTCCCTTTTAAGTGTTGTTATTCAGAAGAAGCTTTTATAATATGACCAGGAAAAAAAAAGTAATCTGAAGACTAAGAAAGTGCTTAACTTTTTTTTCCCCCTCCCCAAAGCTCAGGACTTAATCCCAAAGCTTGGAATTCTGTCAGAAATTCGTATTCTGATTCTCCATGTTTAGACAATCACTGTTTTTTTCCCTAAAAAAATGTTCTGGTAAGTGCATAAAAAAAAAAATAAGAATTCAGAATGACTACATGAACTACCTCTGGTGTCAAAGCTGGATTTTTTTACAGGGTTTGCTCCACAACATTTACAAGAATTAATTGCTCACTTGAATATTTACAGAAGCTCTTCACATGCTATTGCAGGCAAACCTCCACAACTTCACATTTACACATCAAAATGCTTGGTACCTGCCTGTGTCTTTCACAGGTCATGCCATCAATTCCATTCCTTCAAGTACTTCCAAGGGCTTTAAAGGATGTTGGCTATTATCCTTCCTCGGTGCTTGGCTAAAGTGGAAATGTCTACTAATTTCAGTTCTGCTTTGTAAATTAAGGCCCTCCAGAATCCCCATCACTTTCTACAAAAGTGTTCCCTCCTAAACTGAGCCTCTTCTCAGCACAGGTTAAAGGTGTTACTAGAAAATCACCACACTCAACTCTCCCTCTTGGTCATCCCTGCTTTTCTGGGGCAGGGGGCAAGGCAGGCTGCCAGGTCCTTGAACAGGCTGTGCTCCTCATGATTATTTTAAGTGGACTTAGGCTCAAGCTGCCACATTAAAAAGCTCTCAATTCCCCACCTTGGTTACCATCTGTTTTCCTGTCCACATTTACCCTTGCAGCCCGTGGACTGCAGGTACATGACACTGGAGAACTAAGACAGCCAAATCCATTTCAGACAGGTCAGTTCAGCACACTGGACCACTGTGTGGCTGCAGGCACTGCTACTTTTTGCAGCTATCCTCACTTATCTTGAAGTCAGTTATTCCCACTGACATCAATGTTTAATTTTACTCCTCACTCTCAAAGGACTGTATCGCTCCTGCTAGGTCTAGAACATTTAAATGAAAGACTCTATGTTCTCATTCTTTACTGCCCGAGGTAGTCACCTATGCAGTATCAAAAATCAAATTGAGAAAATGCTTTTTAAAAAAATCTATAAACAATCACCTGCTCTGTATGGACTTGGGAAGTGCAGAATTGTTTCAAACAAGCCCACTGACTGTCTTTTGAGAACATAGCTTTTGTTGAAACTTCGTTTGAGTTTCAACCACAGAAAACCAACAGGCTGCGTTAGCCCAATCGTGCCTTACGTCACAGGCCAATCCTCCACTTCAGCTCCCTGCAGAAAGGTATGCTTCAGAAGTGAACCTCGAGAGTCCTCCTGACTGAACAAACACACCGGCATCAATTGTACTGAAGTATGCAGCCACACACATACCAGTGCTGGTATTTTCTGAACTGTCTTTTATCCAGAGAGGGACAGGTCTCACTCCATTCTTTGCCCCTCGTGTTTCATCATATCAGCTACAGATTTTGCTTTAGCCTGACTGCAAATTCTATTTTGACCGAATACATCTTCTGACACTCCCTACTCCATTTGTTATACACCCTCTGACCTAGGAATCATGGTATAGTCACAATAAGAAACAATTTCCTGCCCCTCCAACCTATTGAGATATTTTTAGTTGAAATTTAATGCACATACCTGTGGCAGGTGAGGCACCACTGAGAATGTGGGTGTGGTGAGACCTTTGCTTTTCTAGTGCCAAGTGTTTCTACAGCCTGTCATTCCAAATCAAGGGAGGCGGCCAGCTGTCTAGGAGTCACTCCTCCCAAGGAGGTTGTGCACCCTTTTACAAGGAGCACCTCTACTTCTGTTACTCTTGCAGTTGCAGAGCAATGACAGAGGAACTTTGATCCCGTAAGGGCAAGACAGATCACCTCTGTTGCTGCAGCCTTCCACATGGGAAGGATGCTAGAGACTCCTCCGATCTATTAAAGAAAGTCTCATACTACTTCTGAAAGGAATGGCCTGACCTACCTCCTCCATCAGTAAAATTGCTGTTCACATCACTTTACAAGATTGGTTCAGAACTGATTCTTGCATGCCACCCCTTACATAGCTAGGAATAACACTAAGTGGTATTCTGGAGACCCAGGAGCCTCAGAGGGAATTAATCTTCATTTGCTGATGGTGGGACAAATCCTGTCCTGCCTGTGAAGGCTAAAAAATTTTGTTCAAGCATCTTGCAGGACAAGGGTAAATTGGCAGAGTTCCCTTGCTCCATGGGGAATGAACATTTGCATCCCCACCCATGTGCTCATTCTTTTTATTACTCTCTGGTGAATTCCAAGGCTGTTCCCTCTAACCTATGCAGAACCCTACCAAAGGGTCCTGTAGAATTAACACTGGGCTTCCACCTCAGCCCCTCTGCACTAGGACCCATGGAAGATGCATGCTCCCTTCCTGCTTTATAAGAATGCACTTAGTCAACATACCCAAGATCTGTACTCTTACTTACCTGCCACTGATCTTAGACTGCTTTAGAGCTATCAAACTTGAGGGTGAGCATTCAGGAGATTTGAATAAATTGCTACCAAATAAAGGACAAAGTAAGAACACTGGCACTCTTCTCACACCAGAGAGTATGTTTGTTCCTCATGAAGACAACAGAGCTGTTTTAAAGAAGAAAAAACATGTTCTCCTTAGCTTTAACACTCGTTTTTTCTAATTTTGGAAAATGTGCTGCCCCAAAAATGTAAGACTGTTCTGACTAGCATACATGGGTATACTTATGCTGTCATTATAAAGCAACCATTGTGCTCATCTTGACTACTGCAGTAGTTTCTGCTTTCCATTTACATCTAACAAAGAATCTTTTGAACATTTTTTTCATGTGGCAGAAAATCCAGTTTGAGTGGTTCTCACAGACTTAAATTTTCATGTTGAGTGATCACAAAGGAGCTTCTCACCCTTCTCTGCCCACCAGCAGCAATGTCCAGTGTGAAAATTTTTATTGCCAATGGGAATTAGCACTAACCTCCTGGTTTAATATGAAGATAAGTACATTTATCCCATTTTTGCAAGAATCTACTTATACTGCACCGAACTCTGCCTAAGGCAGGGAAATAGAGAAACACAGAAACAGCTTCTGTGATTAGTGTTTTTCTTCACCACCTAGCTGCTTTCCTACATCAATACCACCCTCTTGTGTTGTTTCTAAGTACTACAGGAATCATAACCCCACAACCCAAACCCCAGACCTCTCCCTGGTATTATCAATCATTACAGACTCTGGATTGAATCCCAGGCAGTGAATAGCCTAAACCTGCTGAAACAAGGCCTGGTCCACTCTTCAGCTGACACATGTAAGGTACTGATGTCACATGTAAATTGCTGAGATTAATCTAGGAAGAAAACCTTTTGGCAGAGCCAATATTCAAAATGAGCAGAACAGGTCAGTAATAACACAAGGAAAATCGGGTAGCTTTAAAAATAAGCAAAATATATTTGGTGTTCTCCACATCACAATTCCTCTCACTAATGCAAGGGCATCACAGCTGTGCTGTGGAAACTCAGTCGCTTCTTTTAACTTTTTCCTCTCTTTCTTCTGACAAACCTATCTGACCCCAGATGCACTCAGTGAGTTCAGGTAGTGAGACAGGCTGCAGCACTGGGAAAGCTGCACTCACACTGCACCTCTTTGTGAATGAGCAGGGCCATATCACAGCTGCTTTCAAGTTCAGAGACGATGGTCTGGTGTCTCTGATAGGAAGACCAGTCCCATGGTACCACAACAGACCCAGCTCAGGTCTGTAACTACTGAAGCAAGAGAGAGGAAGTCATTTTCCAGGTGGACTGTCCCATTTCCTAAGTAGTTCTAAAAAAAATCCACTGGAAGTGGCTTGGTAGACTGCTTCTGCTGCGCTCATGTACTCATAAAGAGAAAAATAAGTCTGTCCAAATACTGAACTAGAAGGCTTTCCTTTTCTTCTTTTTCCCACCAGCCAACTTATTCCTGACACCAATAGCTTCTTCTGTGTCATCATCATCATCATTCCGAGATCGCTTCTTCTCTCCCTGCTCCCGCAGCTCCTACAATGCAATCAAGACATTGATCAAGAGTTCTGGCACCTGCAGAAATTGAGACTACAACATCAAGCGTAGAGGGACAGGACCCACCATTCGAGCAAATCTCTGGGCCTCAGCCACACGCTCTGTCAGCATCATAACTTCTTCCTCTTGCATGGGGAACGCTGGCAGCTTCTTGCCAATCAGATGTTCAATGCGCTGGAACAGCTCTACATCATACCTGAGAAAAGACAAGACACCAGCTTGAATCAACCCTCCTGAGAGTGCTTCAGCTGTCACCACCCACAGACATCACCCCTTATCTCCAGCACACAGATACTGTTAGCTTGTGCTGATGGTCTCACAACCAACTCTTAATTGCATCCAAATGATGCCATTATTTGGGATGGCTATCTTGATTTATTCAGCTCATCTCTGTTCCGAAGTATTCAGCAAAGACTTTCTTCTTTTAGAGAAATACTTGAGTATTTATAAAAAAACCCTTCAAACAAACAAAGCAGCCACCCCACACTTACTTAACAGGCATTATATATTATAAAAATGTACGTATTAGGCAATCAAGTTATAATCCGTTAGTTCTGCTCATTACATGCCTGCTTCTAGAATTGACCTAGACCTTTCTCACTCCCCACCCTGGGCTTTGAATTCTCTCCCTTTAACTAAATAAACTCAGCTGGCACCTCGAAATGAAAAGTAGTATTTTCTTCCCACCCAAGGTGAGGTCAGAGGTTTTCTGCTCTGAAACAGAGCAGGAAAGAATAAGTCTACCATATTTTAAACACTTACTGTGTTACAAAGGTGATAGATTTGCCAGATCTCCCAGCTCGAGCTGTTCTCCCAACACGATGAATGTAATCCTGAAAACAATTTTCTTGATCAGCAATAAGATAGGCGCACCAAACACAGAACAGAAGTTATGGGAAATCAGCCCATATAAGTTTTACTCGGGAAAGAACAAGAAAATAGGGAGAAAATACAGCCAGGATTAAATACTTGGGACCATGTGCAGCAGCATTAGGATTTGAGAAGATGCTGGCTTGTGGAAGCGTATCTTTGGTTTTGACATTTGAATTCTCCTCTTTCTAAAGAAAAAGGCCATCTCCAATTATTCAAGACTACTGGACAAAAGTTGTGATGCATGACTTTACTAATGAACTATCACTGTCTTGGAAAGCTAATACTTAAAGTGAACCAATGCCCGTGTTTTCAGCCTTGGTATCTAGGGCTCTACGTAGTCTGTCTTCCAGACAAACTCTTTGGAAGTAGATTTAAATTTAGCAAGCACAGTGAAAGGGAGGATGAATGAGAACAATTTGGAAGCATATGATCTATTGAGCACCTTCTGTTTATGCCATTCTAGGCTGTTTTCCAGGTTTTATACTGCATTATGGATCTGTGGAGAAAGGAACCATCAGAAGAAAAGATGTGTTCTGTGACATGGTTAGATGAGAGGGAGTGGCACAAAAACTGTTAATGACACCACTCAAGCTGCTGTTCCCACCATTATTTAACTTTTGTCCTTTCACACCGTCAGAAGCAGTGTCTTCAAAAGAACCACCACACTGTCTTCTGTTTGCAATGTGATCATTTTAAAGAACAATAGCAATTCCTGAAATGCCTGTTAATGGTATGCTTTCTGAAACAAGGCTGGGAAACAAAGTCATACCCAAAAAAGTCATATAGCAAGATAATGCTACACTTTCTATAAGGGACTTAGTAACTAACTTCTTTCAATTTGCTGTATTTTTGTCATATGAAGGTGAAACATAAAGACATCTTTCTTGATCAACTGCTCATTGAGCATAATAGGAGAATTTTTTCACTTTAAAAAAAAAAAATAGTTTAAAATGTGAAGGCAGACCTGGATCACAGACAGAGATGACTACCTGAAACTAGTAATATGCTAAAACTATTTTCAAAGTCTGGAAGCCCTTTAAGGTAATAAGGCAAAAACACAGACTCTGAGCGGAAATACAGAGATACAGAATGTCTCTCACTTCACCTCTTCAATTCAGGTGAGATTCAATTCAAACTGAGATACCAACTCAAATCTGGAGGCTGAACTACATCTTTTAACCTATAGAAGCGTGAACTAGACTTCCAGTCAGCAGGACAGAGAAGAGGTGTCTTTGTTCCTTGGTCTAGCTTCACTATTCCTCCCAGTGACCAGAAGCTCTCAGCTGGCACACAGACTAGCTTACCTTAGAGTGCGTCGGAATATCAAAGTTTATCACCACATCTACATGTGGGATGTCCAGACCTCTGCTTGCAACATCAGTAGCCAGCAGAATAGAACGCGCCTTTGCCTTGAACTTGTTTAAAGAGCCCAAGCGTTTATTCTGGAAGAGAGGACGACAAAAAGGGAATGATAGAGTAATGCTCATTCTGATTTATGTGATCTTTTTGAAATATTGGTATAGAGGAACTGGGGGAGAGACTACTAAATAAAAAATCTCACTTCTCTAATTTGTTTTTGAATTATTACAGATCAGTGGCAGCATTCATATTAGTTAAATTTCTAGGGGTCAGTCCAGTCCTCTGTTAAATACACCTTTTGCAAGGTAGTTGTGACTCAGTGTGGTGCAGCCAATTTCCCAAGCGACAGGTCTCCTGTCTACTCCATTCTGCGGGGCATGACCGTACCTGACTCATCTGCCCATGGAGAGGAATGGCAGTGAACCCCAGGTTGCGGAGCAGTAGAGCAGTCCTCTGAGTGTTGTTACACGTACTGCAGAATATCATGAAAGAGTTTCCAGCTAATTCATTCAAGATATAAACCAGGTAGCTGTCCTGTAAAGAAACAGAGAAGAAAGGGGTGGGGAGGGAACAAAACCAAATCAAAGAGGAGATAATCACATATGCCACATTAAAGAGTTAATTATAAGCCAGAGAAAATGACAAGATATTGGGCAGGTGTGGGAACAGTAAGACAAGACACAGTCAGAAGAGGGAAGAAACAGAAGTGGCTTTACCTTGAATTTGGAGGGGATGAAAATGTAGTACTGCTGTAGTTTTTCAACTGTCTGGTATTTGGAAGACACAGCACATTTAACAGGATTCTTCAGAGCAGCTCGCTGGAGTTTTTGAACCTGGGAAGATCAATCTAAGTTACCACTGGATAGACAGAGATCTTGTCAGAAACCTGTATCATACAGTCTACTCAACAGTGTAGCCTGATGGAAGGAGAACTAAAGCAGAGTACTCTGCTCTTACCTTCTTGGTCATGGTAGCAGAAAACAGGAATGTCTTCCTGTCTCGAGGAATCACTTTCAATATCTTATCCACCTGCAAGAAAAGAAATAGAAATGCTGAATACAACGATCCAGAGATAAGCCTCCTGCAAATATAATGATCATCCAAATGAAGAGAAATGCACGAGTGCAACTTAACATTCACAGTAGCAACAAGTTTTCTCTCTTCTAAAGGGAAGGTGTAGGCTGACAATTAGGTAGTGTGAACTCCGGAAGTCCAATAGTAGTGCAAATACCAGCCAACATTCCTGCAGGAAGTAAGTGCATCAGCGCTCCAGAGGAACCAGTAGATTTCAGGGATAAAATGCCTCCTACTGTCTTGCTAGTGCTCTGCAGAACTATGTAGTGCTCTGCTGAGTTCTACTCCCACTACAGAGTTTTGTGCATTTACTAAATCTTAGTTACAAATTGCTATTCATTTCTACAGAACAGCTCAGTGTTGACTATGTGTCTTTATGAAGTGTTTTTCAAGGGACTCATCTGGTGTTCCAAACTCTTCTTTTAGCACATTCCTACCTCTGTCTCAAAATCCATGTTAAGGATACGGTCAGCCTCATCCATCACTAGGAACTTCAGAGCTCGTAAGTTGAAGCCCTTTGTGTTCTCCAGATGATCAACCAGACGGCCAGGGGTTGCTACCAACAAAATCACAAGTGCAAATTTAGAATGAAAGCAAAGGAAAAAGAGGCAAGAGAGTCATCCATTACAGAAACGGAATTCTTTGCCCAGGAGAGGTAAAGACAGACTGCTTTGTGGGAAGGACTTTTTCACAGGATATCCTCAGAGAGTTCTGAAATAAACCTAATGGAGTCAGACTTTCTGAAGAATGTCCTCCTTCCCCTTCTTCCCCTAAAAAATACCCACACAATAAATCAGCCTGTAGATGAGCTGTACTAAGAAGTATGAGACCAGCATTTTGAATACTTGAGGAGAATGAAAAAACAAGCCAAAGGCAGTCTAGCAGGAATCCTTTGGAATGAGCTTGTAGCAGCAAGGCTACTGGTATATACTTCAGAAACATTAATGACTAGTACTCAGATCTCAGGACAAAAAAAAAAAAACAAACCACAAATGAAGGATGCACTCTCACTTCTGCTTCAAAGGCACAAAACCTCTTGGCACTCTTTCTCTGGACAACTACAGTTTGATAATATTCATACCCCATACTCCCAGCACATAAACTTACCAATTATAACATGTGGTTTCTTGGCTAAAGCCAGAGATTGAGACATTGTGTCAATTCCACCCACGATAACCGCTGCAGGACAAATAGAATATAATGAATCTCTCAGTGTAGGTACCAGCCAGGCCCTGGCACCACAGCATTTCCTTTTACTCCCTGCCACCCACAACTCTGTACAGATGCAAGGCTGCTCCTCTTTAAGAAAATCCACTTTATTTCAGCACACCTGACCTGCCCAGGCCTCTTAAGCCATACAATTAAGTCTTCACTGACCCCAAGTATTTTATTTTCACAGTTGAAGAGCTACAGGCAGAACCTACTCCTTGCAGTTTAACTCAACTGCAGAAATGTAAGAATGCTAAAAATACTTACAAAGCTTTAACATTTGTAGATAATATCTGAAGAACTAATACAGACAGCCTGAAGGAAAGATTAAACTACATCACACTACAGAGAGGAGCTCTATGCATTTCCACCGGACACAAACTTACTACTGAAAAGATTTTCTTCTACTTCCATCTTTAACTATTTAGACATAAAAAGGAGAACAGCTGCAAACTACTCTGAGGAAGAATCACACAGCCTTTTTCTCCCAAACCCGATGCCAGATCTCTGTCTTCCAGTATCAGAAGTTCTCACCTTTCGTTCACCCCTCCATACAAATACTCTCTACTTTTTCCTTTGCAATCTAGTGCTGACAAACTTCAGGTTTCAGGAAAACTGCTTTATATCACAAAGCTACTTACTACTTTGCACTCCAATAGAGGATCCAAGAGCTTCAAACTGCTCTGAGATTTGGAAGGCCAGCTCCCTCGTTGGTGTGAGGACAAGAGCAAATAATCGCTGAGGTGTTTCCAGCAGTGCTTGAAGAATTGGCAAAGCAAAGGCTCCTGTTTTTCCAGAGCCAGTTTCTGCCAGTCCAATGATATCTCTGCCTACAGGGAGCAGCAGGGAGGGCAAAAACAGTTACAAATCTAGACCAGAGAAAGAACCTGTTAAAGCACTGAGCAAGGATTCCCTAATAATAGAAAAAAAAAAAAAAAGGAAGACACATACAAAGGGTAAATAAGAACAAAGGGCCAAACCAAAGAATTTCAGAACATCTCTGCAGCATTGAGTGTACAATAATCACAGTCTCAATCCTTTCCATTCTCTGCCAATATACAGGTTTTCATACAAACATCAGGTTCAAAAAAAGCTTTATTATTTCTCTAATCTGTCAGTTTGCAGCCTATTGCTTCTATCTGGGTAAGTATTCTGGACAAACTGTTTTCTGCTCACTGACTTGTAAGGAAATAGACTCGAGTGTTTAAGACTTAGGTCGTACCAATTACAAGACAATAGCACTACCAAGATCACATTTCACAAGACACAATCAATTTTGTGCTATTGATTAAGAAAGTAATCTAAATCAGTTTGCAGCAGGAAGGATTAGGACAGTAAGTCCTTTGCCCAAAATCAGGGCAGGCAACAGGGTAGAATTGATCAGCAGAATCCATTCTGACCTCCTAAACTCCTATAACTTAGAAGAACATGCTGCCAACAGGCCTTAAACTGGAAGCAGTAATTCTCAGGAATGTAATCTTACCTATATTTCCCCCCCCCCTTCCCCTCCCCCCCACCAAGAGAATCTTGTATGTGGAGTGAAAGGGTCTGGCAACAGTGAAGTTCCAGGACAGTGTAGACATTTATTACCATTCTGTCACTGCATTGTTCTGTTCTTGCTCCACAGTGTTGTTGGATTTTTTTAAAAAAAAAAAAAAATTATTTTAGAGGCAGAAAAATTTGATGAATTCAGTTATTTATTTTCCTGCAATTCTAGCATTCAGAGAAAGTCACTGTGGTTTTTATTCCAGAAACCTAATTTCAAAGAATTGCCTGCTCACAGCAAAGCAGATTACACAAGTTATGTAACTGGTGATGGCATCTCCAATTTCAGACACACACAGTAGTTCTCTACCAGAAGAGGCACAGTCCTAAATCTATCAGAAGGTTCCTGTGTATCCTTGAGAATCCCAGAAAGAAAATGGTCAATGTGAACTAGCTACTCAAATGACTGACAATAATTCTATTTAACACAAAGGGTCAGAACTACTCAACCATTGTGAATACTCAAGAACCCATGTTCGTACCCCCTTGAAAGTTTGCAATTGCGGGTGATGTTATAAGAGAAATTTGTATTCCAAGCTCCACCTGGGAAGAACACCACAATGAACACAGACACTGCTTCTAGACAGAGATCTTCAATGATGAAGCGAGAACACTCTCATCCTTGTTGTATCTCACTCAGCAAAATTAATTCACGCACAGCTCCTGGGGCATCCCTGGCTTCAGGATCAAAGAAGCACACTGCTCACCTTGGAGAGCCACTGGAATAGCCTCAACTTGGATCTTTGTTGGCACCTTCCATCCCAACTGGTCACAAGCTTCACACAGGACATCTGTCACTCCCTGAATATTTGTGAAGGGAGAAAAGAAAAAGACATCACCATGGAGATCCAATTTAAATGATAGAATTAAGTTAAACACATTCTGCAACAAAGCTTGTCTCTGGCAAAGACAAACCCCACCAGGCCCTCAACACAACTACATGAAAGGGCAGGCTGCTCACGGCAATCTCTACCTTCTTCAGTAACTTCATAGATTTGTTCACAACCGTTAAAGGTGACTGCCATCACTAAGAAACCAGTCCCTTTCCCCCTGGATTACACACTGCCCCCCAGCTGTCTCCCCCCTCCTCTGGGGTATCCCACGAGCATGGAAAACGCCTGGACAAGTTACCACAACTGAAAACACAGGCAGCCGGCTGAGGAGCACAGACCGGAGCA
>NW_010410395.1:2866-3206 GCF_000710305.1 Buceros rhinoceros silvestris | reverse complement strand
CCCCCCAACACCCCAGAACACCCCCAGCACCCCTGGAGCCCTACGGAGAGGAGCCCCACAGTGAAGACCCCATCCCACGGTGTCCCTGGTGCACAGCGGGTGCTGCAGGGAGAGGAGTGGTGAGTCGCGGGGGGTGGAGCGCAGGGAAGGCCCTCTTACCCTGCTTGCTGGGGGCTGGGGCCGCCCTCGGCCGGGGGTTTGAGCCCCGTGGGCTTCCCTGGCAGCTGCTGCAGCTGGCAGGAGGAGCTGCCGCTGGTGGGCTCCAACTCCACCTTCTGCAGCAGCACCATCTTGGCTGGGGGGGCCATCAGCTCCCCATCCTCGTCCACCTCCCACCGGT
>NW_010410395.1:0-2729 GCF_000710305.1 Buceros rhinoceros silvestris | reverse complement strand
ACTGGTGGGGATACAGTACCCAGCCCAGCAGCCGCCTCAACTTCTCCAACAGGGACATGCTCACTGGCCTCGCCTCAGCCAGGCCCAGGGACCACCCTCCTCCTCTCCGTGAGGGTCTGGCTCTGTGTCCCGAGGTGGACTGAGGGCAGAGCCCCACTCTGGGGCCTGTGGGAGCATGTTGGGGTCTTTGGGGCCAGGCTCACCTGATTGAGGATAACTCCAAGGGTATTGCTGTCCTCTTGGCCGACACCATCCCCACACAAATGAGCAAGTAACTCAGGTTTCTTGTAGCTCCTCGGTGCCAGTGAGTGACCCTTTCCTTGTGCAGTTGCCGAGAAATGCAGCTGTGCAGGCGCATCCGCCGAGAGAAGTCAGCAGGGTTCCTTGGTGCTGTTTGTTTCCTCACCGGTGCAATGTCTGGAGAACTTTGGGCTGGTCTTTTAACTGGTAGTTTTCTTCCTAAAGTAGGGGGAAAAACCAAACCAAACCAAACCAAACCAAGAAAAGAAAGAGTGGAAGGGAAGGCTGGGAGAAGACAAGAAAGTGAATTTAAAAGGATTTACCAAGCCAGATAAACTCTAAGAACTGTATCCAGTTCTCATTTCAAGGTCTGTAAGAATGCAGGGAGTAAAGATGCAGCGAGCCAGGTGTTTATAACACAGAAATATTCCATACTTTAAAAGGCTGGCACACGAGTGGTACCTCCAGGAGGACTTTACTGATTATTATTTACAGAGATTGTGCTGTTATCATCTTTCCAGTTCCTAAGCTCAAGTACTGAACACCCCAAACCAGACATTTGTTTTAGAAGAGCACTCTCGGTTGTGATGCAAAGCTTCTGCAGCATTAAAAGACCCCCATGAATGCCCAGGGAGACCAAGTCCCCACAGCTGATACGTCACTGCTTAGAGAAGCAACCAGCACCTGGGGTTAATCCCCCGAGTCACCCCAAGTTACACACAAAGTTTTAAGCTGAAACATTCCCCCTTGTTAAAGAAGCTAAAATCTGTCAGAAACCACAAAAGCTGGTCTGGCAGCTCTTGGGGCCAAGGCCAGAGCAGTTTTAAAACACGGCGCTGAAAATCCTGTTCCGCTGCCCCTGGCCCCTCTGCTGCCCTGGACCAGGGGAGAAAACCTCCTGAGACAGCAAATTATCCCTTTTAATGTGAAAAGGAAGAAAGAAAAGAAAGAAAAGAAAGGAAAAGAAAAGAAAGGAAAAGAAAAGAAAGGAAAAGAAAAAAAAGAAAAGAAAAGAAAAGAAAAGAAAAGAAAAGAAAAGAAAAGAAAAGAAAAGAAAAGAAAAGAAAAGAAAAGAAAAGAAATTACAAAGGAGATCAGAAAACTCTCTGGAGTGGAGAGAACGGTGAGCTTCTGGGATTCTCTGTGTTCTTTCCCTCCCTGGTTGGTTTTGATTCGCATTAAGAAGCTTTTCTTTGGGGGGATTTCACAGGCTAGAGGGACACGGGTGTCTGGTGCCTCTGTGGGCGCCCAGAACAAGTCGTTCAGCAATACCAGCAAGCAAGCAAAATGGTAGTTCAGACTTTTAAAAATCCTGCTAAAAACCCCGGCCCAAACTGAAAACAATAAACGAAGCTCAACTTTATAAAGGGAAAGAAAAACAGAAGCCTGCCAGGGTCCCTAAACCGTGTCCCTCAGCACCACACCCACACGGCTTTTA
Organism: Buceros rhinoceros silvestris; assembly: GCF_000710305.1. Lineage (NCBI taxonomy): Eukaryota > Metazoa > Chordata > Aves > Bucerotiformes > Bucerotidae > Buceros > Buceros rhinoceros. Next base: position 1,051 of record NW_010410395.1, on the reverse strand, counting down.
AACACCTCCAGGGATGGGGACTCCACCACCTGCCTGGGCAGCCTGTTCCAAGGCCTCACAACCCTCTGGGTAAAGACATTTTTCCTGATCTCCAACCGAAACTTCCCCTGGCACAACTTGAGGCCGTTTCCTCTCGTCCTGTCATTAATAACCTGGGAGAAGAGTCCAACCCCCACCCCTCCACAACCTCCTGTCAGGAAGTTGTAGAGAGCAATTAGGTCTCCCCTCAGCTTCCCCTTCTCCAGACTAAACAGTCCCACCTCAGAGTCAGTCTCCCTCTGAGGTCAGTCAATAAACGAAGCCCAACTTTATAAAGGGAAAGAAAAACAGAAGCAGCCAACAAAGAGACAGAAATTTAGCAGCAGCCGACATTGACTGATCCAACTGTCACTGCAGTGCCACCTCATCGATGAGAAACGGTAAGATTCTAAATATTCTAAACGCTATTTTGACAGGAACCTACCAACTTGCCCTGAAACTAAGACAAGTTCAGCAATTTTTGCTTCATGCTCTGTTCTGTCACTCCATACTAACAATAAAACTGATCCCCTCATCAGCTGTTTGTCAATATTTCAGCAGTGCATGTAACAAACTTCTGTATCAAAAGCAACTCCTAAGCTGTTCCACCTTGAAGATTTTTTTTTTAGTTCAGTAATTTTTGCCTCATACTCTGTTCTGTCACTCCATACTAACAATAAAACTGATCCCCTCATCAGCTGTTTGTCAATATTTCAGCAGTGCATGTAACAAACTTCTGTATCAAAAGCAACTCCTAAGCTGTTCCACCTTGAAGACAAGTATATTTTAAAAGTCACCCGTGTCAGCAAACTTTATGCATTCCTCAAATATACTGCTCTGAGTAAAAGAAAAAAAAAAAAAGGAAGAGGAAGCTTCAGCACTAACTTTCTGAAATGACAAGTTCATCTTCTCACCGAGGCTTGAGAACGTGCCTCTTCAGGGAGGGTTCTGTCATCACGCCTTTATCACACATCAGAGACAAGGAACGGAGCTTGTTCTCAACAAGAGCAGTCTTCCCAGGTGACACGCTCCA
>NW_010410394.1:422-771 GCF_000710305.1 Buceros rhinoceros silvestris | reverse complement strand
CGCTACGGTCAGTCCGCCCCGGCCGGGTCCCGGCTCGCTGCTCCCTCACCCTTGGCACTGCCCCTGCGCTCCGAGCCTCCTCCAACACTCGCGGGCGGCCTCTCTCCCCTTCTCCTCTAGGACGATCTAAAGTCGTCTGAAGGAAGCTGCTTGTAGAGCAGATACAACAATAAAGTATATTGAAATAAGTCGGTGGTTGGTGAGTTTCCAGCGATACTCAATGGCACTCGCGGTAAACAGTCCCTCTCTGTGCTAGCGGGGAAAATCATCCAGACACAAGCACATTCCACCCTCTTTAGGGCTCCCTGGCTGTTATTATAGTTATTGCATTACTCTGGTGTAAGCCTTT
>NW_010410394.1:0-243 GCF_000710305.1 Buceros rhinoceros silvestris | reverse complement strand
CCCGCTTACAAGCACCCTGATTAGAATTTTCCTTGCCAGTAACCAAAGGCCACCCGCTTTCCAGTGCTATACAGAGGGAGCCATCAACAGCCACCCCTCTGAATGTACGCTTTGTTCCTGGCAACAAGGAAACGAGTGGGCTTCTATTGGGGAGAATGCAACCCTTCTTTTAAATATCACACAGCGAGAGCTGATGGGGCACCGGGCTCCGGAGGGGCCGCGGTGGAGGGAGAGAGACGCGGC
>NW_010410393.1:0-29662 GCF_000710305.1 Buceros rhinoceros silvestris | reverse complement strand
ACAAGGAAGTTTCAGCCCAAACCAGGACAGAGGTCATAAATGAATATATTCCACTTTTGTATAGTAAGGCAGTGACTGCTCTGTCTCAGTAAACATTAGAAAATTTTTGAAAGTATTTGAGAATCCAGGTCTTTTATTTGAAGAAATCCAGGTAAGGAAAAAACCAGGGAGGAAAAATTTTGGAAGCCAAGGTCTGAGGCTTTTAGCTCATTCACGGCTTTTTAGACTTCTGGTACATCATGGCTAGAGCAAAACCAGAATAATTCACTAAGCGAGCATTGGCTGAGCTGGACTTTTTGGAACTTGGGACAGTACCTTGCAGTCTCCATGTCTCTAGCCAGAAATTCAGAGGATTTTAACAAGAATGATCATTTTTCTGAACTACCTGCCTGCGAAGGGAGAAGTTGTTGAACTATCTCCCCATGAGGGAACAGAAACTGCCATTTGTCCTGGAAAGGAGCCTAGCTGGATCCCTCACAGTTGGCAGCCCTGAGGAAGTCCATATGGTAGATGTGAGCATATCTACAGATAGGGAGAGCAGTGCTGAATGTGAAACTTTTCGGAGCTTAGTCTTAGGTAAGTGTATGATGAGACTCAGCCTTAAATTGATATACTTTGAAAATCTGAAGGCGCCAACAGGGTACCTGGCAAGCTAGCATATAAATAGATAAGGTCCCAATGAAAATTTGTCCTCTATTGTTAGAAGTTACTGACCATACCCAAATACCTCAGTGGTGTCCTGGAAAATGAATACAGCCTGAAAGGTTGTGTATCACACTTTGCCCTTCACCTACAGCAGCACAGAAATTGCTCTTGCTCATCTGGCTGTCCATATCTTCTTAACTGTAATTGCCTTACAGATTCTGACCCTTGGGCTTTGGAGCATGGCCCACGTTCTTTGGTCATAGATACAAGACCACGGAAATGCCATGTTCTTCAGAGGAGTCAAATCTGCCAAATGGCACAGGCCAGTATGTGTAACTGGCCTGTCTTCAACATAGTTTATCACTCCGTTAATTTCTGTTACCTGCATATTTCAGTAGCACATAATCATCCTGGTGGAGACACTGAGTATTATAAATACTATAGCCCTAATACATATACTTCTGGGATTGTATTAGAAAGGGTCTTATTTTATTTTTTTTACAGTTATTTTTGTGAAGAAAGTATTTTTTATGGAAAATATTTTTTTCAGAAGAAATATTTGTTAACAGAAATATGCTGATTTTATGAAGTGCTTATTTTATTGCTTGAGTATTCAGGAGAGAAAGCAAATTGTTTAAAAGATGTCTAAATATATGATATCCTAACATAGTTACCGTTATCAGCATATTTTAACGTATCATCAAAGAGCAGTTTCAAGGTTTTGATTACAGATTTTCCATGATAAAGTGTTGACTGGTGTTAATTTCGTCATCGTCTTGTGTTATGCATCAGCTTTTGTATGATGTTACTAAGGGTCAGCGTCAGGAAGATTAACTTAGTGAGTCACACCATCCTCTCAGTACTTAGTAAATATTAATTTAAACAGTTACAAGTACAACTTCTTCAGAATTTTTTTTTTCAGTTCTCCAGCATTTCCCAAGTGTTCCAGGATGTTATGTATCAACACAATATCTTGGAGAACTGCCAGGCTATGTTAATTTGGGGGGTAAATATTGTCTATGACTTTGATTTTAAAATAACAACTAGCTGCTTTTTTTGTTTTTTACTTTTTAAAAGTTTTCTTGTTGATTATTAATACTAGCTATTAATCATCTCCAAATAATTTTAAAAAATTCTTCCAAATATATTTAAGTAATTTCTTATTATTACATATTTCACATTCAACATTTGATTTATATTGATATTTGTAGTTCTCCTTATCGACAGTTTAAGTTTACTAGTAAATTGCTTTACATATGTATACATATATATGAATGATGTTTTAATCCTCATGAGATACAAGTTGGATTTTGACCTTTGGATTGTTGACGAGGGGTTATTACCCTTCTATTTTTTCATTTTATTTTATTAGTGAATCCTTCTAATGTGATTACGCACCTTTTTTTTTTTTAACACTTAACAAAATATTTTTCAACTGCTGCCAGTTGTAGTCATTTTTGTTAAAAGATTTGCTTTGACTCAGTTTGGCTCGTGCTCATGTCCAACTTTCATATACTGACACTTTTAAAGCACCTTGCATTTGTTTTTCTGTGTGTGTGCACTAGGTACTTGGACAAGATTCTCTACATTAAGACACAAGTCTTAATTGCCTGCACACACGTGACCACACAGGGCTTTTTTTTCTTCATTTTTACCCAGAAAAGTGAGATTTACTATAGAATTTCCTTCAGCTGATTATAATAATTTCTTTCATGAGAAATTAATCGAATACAATTTTTAGAAACTCCAAGGGTACTCCTGTGGTTATAGCATTCATCTGCCACCCCATAAGAATCCTCCCCTGCAACCGAGATTTTTTTCCTTTCTAATTCCTTCCAGTACTAAAGAATCTACTTAACCTGCTTCATGTCCTGTTTGGTTGTCTTCAACAAACCATCCAGTAAAACAGACCTTCTCTTGTACCCCATCTTATGATTTATTAGTTGCAGCACTGATCTGTAATATTCTGGGTCTTGTTTCTCTAAATCTTCGATAATACTAATGCATATAATGGTGAGACAGAGTTGCTAGCTCTACCTCTCTGCCCATCATCCCTAAGTAAGTAAGGCATTTAGATTATTTTTAATTATGATTTATCACGTTTAATTTCTACCAAGACCTTACCTTTTTTTTTTTCTTCTTCTCAGAATTACAAACTTAGACCTTCCATTTTCATCTTTAGAGCTTCTCTTTTTAGCCAGGTTAAGAATTTCTTCCCTTCCCACTCTTGAATGCCTTGCTCTTTGCTCTCATACGTAATATTTTAGGTGACTCCTCTTAGATACCAGGCTAAAATTAACCATAGCCAGCCCATCCTCTATGTCCATAAATTCTTCTCTGGAGCAGTGACTCAGTATTCTGCAGAACTGTAATATAAAGGACATGAATAAAGTAGCATTACTGAGGTGAAATTCTCGTGGGTCACTAAGGTCCACATTTCCTTTTTCTGCATGTGAAAATGGTGAGGAAGGCCGTGTTTGTGTGGGATTAATGGCCTCAGGAGCAGATTTCTCTTCCTGGCCATGAAAATGCCAGGGATGTGCCTGGGAACTGCTATGATAGGCTAGCAGGTGACTGTGGTTTCACAGAACCAATGTGTGTCTCGTGTAGAATTTCAGGAAATTGCTTGCTCCCAGAATCCCACAGTGAATATGTGGAGGGATGAAGGCTGAAGGTTTGACATGACAACATAGTCTTGAAGATCTGTGAGTGAGCACATAAATGAAGTCAAAGCAAGATTCCGTTGGCTAAACATAGGCACCTACCATCATTTGATGTGTCCTAGGGCATCCAAGACACACATTGCCTTATATAGCAGGGCATCTAGGTCACAAATTAGATCTGTGCCTTTCTGGAGAAGCAGCAGGCAATACAGGATACACAACAACATTTAAAAAAGACTGCATGGCTGCAGCTTTTACAATCTTTTTTAACTTCTTTGACTTTCTTCTGGGTCTGCATGGTGGGGCTTTTACAGCTTAGTGATTTCTTCCTTGTCTATTAGTGTAGTGAAAAGTGTACCCACAGCATTCTTGAATTGAAGTGCTACTTTGGTTTAGAAAGGCAAGTAAAACTGTTTTGTAGTTTGCCCCTTGGAAATTTACACAGACTATCAGAACAGCTGGGGCAGCATTTTCTGGTTAAGATCATAATAGTTCTTTCAGCAGATTTTTCAGTGGTGACAAATAAAGCTAGATAATGTTTTTCAACCTTTCTAAAAAACATACTAGGTTGAAGATCAAGCAACACCTGTTCTGGTGTCCTGTCAAGTCCTTAAACATTGCAAGAGTTAAGAATAGCACAATGTACTGTTTTCTTATTAGTAAAAAGAAAATAATATAATCCTCTAGTGGGTAATTTTTATATTCCAGAGATACTGTTTTGATATGACAAAATGAAAAAGCTTCAAATGCATATCAAATCTTAGGAGCTGAGAAGTCAGCCATAGTGTGAACCCAAGGTGTAGGATGTATGCATGGATTCTGTGGGTGGGTTAAAGTTTAAGATTCAGTTTAGGTGCCTGTAGCGGGTATCTACAGGCATGCCAAGTGTCTCATGCTATAGTCAATGGAGAGCTAGAAAGCATGGGCAAAGGTTCTTAGAGACTGATTCTGTCCAGCCTGAACACCCAGTAGCTGATCAGAAGAATTGTTTCTCAAGCTCTGGCTCTGGCAGCTATGTTAACTATGGGTAAGTTCAGTTGCCTAAGCATAGGCAGCTGGTGCCATTTTGGTGCCAGAGGATGTCTGAAACACAGGATTGGCAGATATAACAGAGGACCTACTTTTACTCTTCTGCACCTTCCTGGATCAGCAATTGAAGGCTTAATGGAATACTTTACAGTATCTCAGAGAGCACCATTGGTTGATGATGATGGAAGCTTATGTTCCTAATGTATATGCACACAGTTATATGTATGTGTCCTAAATTAAAAATACCCTCCAGGACTCCCGTTCTTGGCAGGCCCTGGCTGCCCCATGCCCGGGTCCGTGATGTCCGGAGGTAGAGCAGCGACTCTTTCATGGGCACCCCCTTGTCGTGGGGAAGGAGCTTGCGTGCCCTTGTGAGGTTGAGAGCTGTGCTGGTGGTGGCATGTGCCTCCGGTGGGGTCTCCAGGCCAGACAGGTCTCAGCTGAAGGGTCAGACAAAGTGTGTCCAGGGGCAGGATGGGCTCACTAGCCTTCGGGCAGCCATCCTAGGAGAAGGACAGCTCTGACTCCAAACCCAGGCAGATGGAGCTCGTTTAGCCTTGTAAGGCATCCATCATCTAAGAGAAGGACACTCTAACCAAACGTACGACCTGAGGACTTCGCTGTCACTGTCCAAGCTCGCTGGGCCCTGGCAGATGAACCTCAGGTGTAAAGGGTGGAGCCAGTTCTGCGCACGCTGGTGCCTCACCTAAAAAATCCACCGCGCAGGCCCGAAGGGTGCACTCATCGCTTGTAGTGAGCGTGGGAAAAGCCCTTCCCAGATCTTCGTTTGTGAAGCCAAGCCATGATGATGATGAAATTAAAAATGAAACCCAAAGTGATGCAAAGTTCCTCATCAGAAGACTGCACTGAAGCCCCCTGATAGAGGTTGATGCTGTATTGGCTTTTGTAATAGCAGTTTATTTTAGAAGATCATCCCTTTTGTGTGGTGTAAATCACACTACCAGGAACCAGATGGTGACTACCAAGAAGCAGAACTACATAAGTAGCACAGAGCCTTGTGAGAGTGGCCCTTTCATTCTGCTGAATCTCTGTCACCACAAATTTTGTTGTGCTGACTGCTCTTGATGTAATGTGTTGAGGGAGCTCTGTAAAAGCACCCCATGATTTCTTCCTTCTTAGTTACTTCCCACATCATTTGTTGAAAGGTACTGACCAAAGAAAGCTAGGTGATTAAAGGGTTAGCTGCAAATGACTTGGACCTCTTTCCATGTTTTTGCATGAGATATGTGACATTCTTGTAAGATATCAATCCAAGGATATTGCTATAAACCACTGACAGATTTTTTTTTTTTTTTCTGGGGAAACTAGAGCCCCAAGGTCAATTTCTGTGCTTCCCGACCTTTACAATATCATCTCTATGCATGAACCACTGCAGATCCATCTTACCGTCCCATTCTTCCACATCCAAAGGAGCTGATGATACTGCATATATTTTCCCTGACACAGTCTCTCAACATAGCTCAGTGCGATCTGCTTGTACAAAATCGTAAACTCTAGCTAGCCTACGCAGCTTACCTTTGAAAGTCTGGTGACAATAGTACGAGGAAGATCAGAAGAAACCATGCGGCCCTATGATAACTAATACCGATCAGTGTTTATGATATTTTTCTGAGGTCTAGTCTGCAGCCCTGCCCCGTCTGATAAATATTTAAGATGGCTGTATATTTATTACTGCATAGAAACTGCATTGGATAAGCACACTGTTCAGAAAACGAAGGCAAGGATTTAGCCATATGTAGCCAGAGAACAATTCCTGGAACTTGAAAAACACTCCTAAACAATGCAACACATTGTCAAAGGTCGTAATGCCATGTTAAATAACATTAAATCTTTGAAGTTCTACTTTATCTCCTTTTCAGTCATTATTCCTTCCTTTCCCACTGCAAACTGTTTGTTTAGAAAGCGGCCTGTAGTGTGCAATCCCTTCATTTTAGTTTTAAATTAGATAGAAAGCTATTGAATCTCTGTTTCAATATATATGGGAGTAATCATGGTTTTATGTCAAAAACATCCCTTTGAAAAGAGGAGCCAGTGCTTAAGTTGCACACAATTGGCTATGAAAGCAGGGCATGCAAAAGGACTGATTAAAGCGTAAATTATGGCATTTTGAGTTTTTAAATAAACACAAAGATAAAAAAAATCCCCTGTAAGGTGGTCTTTCCCTTACAGGATAAAATGGAATTAAAATAATGTCAATAAATTGTGTGAGAGACTGTATCAGTCTGTGCATTGATAGTCTGTGCATGCAGGATAAGAACATTGACTGCCTGCTAATCTATTCCCAGATGGAGGTGGATGCAGACGAGAAGCGCCATCGCACACGCTCCAAAGGTGTTCGAGGTACGTCTCTTGCTTCAGTAAATCACTCAAGGCCCCTGCTCAGGGTGACCTTCATCCTCCAGAATCTCTTTGCACGATTCATTCTGACCCTTGCTTTTACACAACCTTTCTGGTAATTTTCTGTAGAAGAGGGGTACTCGTAATAGATGATAAATTTTTATATATTTTCCATCTCTCTGCAGTTCCCGTGGAACCAGCCATACAAGAGCTGTTCAGGTTAGTGCTCTGAGTGTAAAATGTATCCCCATTAGCAATTTAGAAAATTCATGCCTTTTAATGGGTATAATGCACTTTCAAGTTCATTGGTGGTTTGCTCATGCCCTGCTGCACTGATGAAATTAATTCCCTTGAGACTTGCTAATAAAAAGCATCCCCTCTTTTTTTTCCCCTTCAGTTATTTGATTTCTCTTTCTGTCTTTGTTGCCCTCCATCCCTGTAATACCTACTTCCTGCTTTTAGTATAATCTTTCTGCAGTACACCAGCACCTATATAATTAATTCTCTCTTTTGCAGCTGTCCCACGCCTGGCTGTGATGGCAGTGGTCACGTTAGTGGCAAATATGCAAGGCACAGAAGGTAATATCTGTAATTTTTCATAATCTAGTGAAGAAATTTGGTAAACAATTTAGCTAGCATGACCTTGATAAATCAAGCAATGATAAAGATTAGCAATTAGACATTCTAGAAGCCATTCAGATTCACTTTTTTTTCCCCTTACATTTCTGTGTCTACAATGTCAATGTTCGGTAGTGTTGTACATCTGTATAAACAGCATTCCTTTCCTGTATCATTTGTCCATGAATTTCTCGTGCACTATTTTGAAAATTTAACAGCTTTAGAATACATGAATTTTTCTCACGTGCTGTGCATTCCTTTTGACAGATTTTATACAGCAGCTTGTTGTAGGAGGTAAAATGGCTGGTAATTTGACCATCTCTCTTCTGAAGAGAGGGAGGTGTTCAAACCAGTGTTAAATTCTCCCGAAACAGTTAAGACTTTTTTCATTCTTGACTTTTTCAGGTTTTAAAGCACTCGTGGTGTTTATAAGAACACATATTTCACACCAAATCTGTAATGATTTTGTAATGAGAATATATGAGCTTTATGCATTAAATTCAAATTTAATACATTTGAAACAGGAAAAGATATCAAACAGTGACATGTCAGTCCACTCAGTGCCACTCAGTCCACCTATGTCCCCTTTTTTTATCAGCTTAGGGACAAGTCCAGAAAATACTTTCAGAATTAGAACAAGAAAGTGATATGCCTGATATTAAAAGTCTTCTGAATTACATTGAAACAATATAAAACATGAATTAATTATATTAATGGTTCTTTTCCTAATCATTTTTTCAGTCATAAAAGCAATAATGTTTTTGTGGGTATTTGAAGGATTTGGTTAGATTGGAGCACTGATTTAGGAAAAGTAACCAAAACTATTATTCTTAAATTCTTCTTAAATAATTCTTAGATTCTCTTGTGACTTCTCATTTCAAGCCATGGTTTTCTTCTGTCCATTTTCTTCATGCAAATACAAGTCTCATCAGTAGTTAATGAATGGCACCAAATACTTATTTTCCCTCAGAAATTTTGCAAGCAGTCAGCAGTTAAATGACATGATTATAATGTCCTTTCTAGTTGCAAGATTGTAACTACATACATGTCTTTACACTTCATGGGATTTGTGTGCAGATTTCAGAAACAACCATCTTGAAACAAACAGAACGAAACTCTTTAGCTTAAGAAATTCTGACTTCTGAATTGCTCTAACTTTGATCTATGTGTCTGTATTTGTATAAAATCACCCTTTTAGGGAAGGGGGGAGGTATATATGTGAGGTTTGGAAAGATTACATGCATTTTTAGGATGATAATTCCATATTTTGCTTTCTCGATGTGATTCTGGTATGTCAGTACATGAACAGACTGAGTCTCCGAGCTGTTAATTAAATGAAATTTTGGGCAGATGCGCAAAATATAAAAATTGGAAATACATCAAAAATTCCTTTTTTTTCCTTACTGGCTAAAGAATTTGTGCGTTTTTAATGTTTTCTTGTCACTCTGATTGCCAATCCACTAATCAAAATATATTTAACCAATAGATGTCTTATTTAGTGTAAAAACACAAAGTTCTTTATTGAGGTTTAAATGTACATATCTATTTTCTGAAAGAACAGTATTTTTTTTTATCTATTCCAACTATAACTATAATAAATTCAAATCTTCGAAAGAATCTGAAGGAATCTATCTTTTTTCTGTTTTGCTGTTTGGTTGGGAAAGTCCCTCAAACATTTCTTCCAAGGAAACCAGACTGTCTTAAAAATTTGATGTGTTCAGGGAATTGCGTATCTCAGCTGATACCTAACTCAATTCCATTCAGACCTACAGAGCATTTTAATGAGGTTAAGACCTTTCTATTCACAATACTGGACTGGCTCATTATTAGGAATGAAATGTATTTGCTTCTACTAGATGTAGTCAGAGCTCTCCAGAATTCTATTTTGTCTATAACATCTTGAAGTCTCTGGAAATTCTGGGCTTTTTTTCATTGCAATTTTATGCTTGTAATACCAATGTGACAGTGAAAACCATGTTCAGATGCTACATTAAACTTGAACTGAAATAAACAGATCCTTTCAAATTTTCCAACAGATTCAGGAGACGAAATGTTGTTCTGCTGACAAAATATTAGGCAGAAGTTGAAGGAGAGTTTTATCATATGTTTTGTACCCCAGATGTATTTTTAATTATGAAAGAGCTGCAATGTTAGGGTTAGTTAGGGAAACAGGCAGGCCCTAACTGTTAACGATGTTTCCTTTGAAGTCTATGAAAATGCAAGGGTAGCAGTGGTAACAGTTTGTATCGTTTCCATCCTTTTGATTTCTTTCTTTATGTCGAATCTTAGTTTCAAGTGAAACTTTGCATGACTTAGTTGGTACTTTGTTCTCAGCTCTTAAGTTCGGTGCTTAATTTTAGCTTGTTAGTTGGTCATGCTAATAGCTAAAATGGACAGGCTTCTCTGCAGGGCACTTTAGGGCAGGATGCTAGGACCTCTAAAATTAACTCGGTGAAAATACCTCTCTCTGAGTAACTGCATAGAAAGTCCAGAAAAGTTAGCATCTCATTTTGTGCATTAAGGGTATATGCCCAAATTTAGGTGGTGTTCCCGCCTTCTCCAGAGCAGATTATTTTTTTCTTTTTTTTAATTTTCATAATACTTAGAAACCTGAAACTATCATGGACTCTCTAGTACTGCCTATGATGCACAGCATGAGGCAGTGCCTGAATGTTAAGAGTTTACACAGGTAGGACTTTGGTATCTGGTTTCCAGGAACCTGAGACCAACTGAACTACAGACATACCATGCAGTTAAAGAAATACATGTGTCTTTGCAGTATCAGGTCCTAGAATATAAAAACAAAGGTCTGAAAACAAAACCAAAACATAATCCATAGACATGTTTCAAGTATTGGTGGAGACAAGGAAAGAATTCCAATCTTAGGAGGGAAAACCAGTGCCTCTCCCTGGGCTATAGTCCTGAATCTGTTTATTTTATTCACTTTGTGGCTCTTCAGGTCCATTGTGCCTAGCAGCATAACAATGAAAAGTACTCTTATATGTTCAGAGTTGTCAGTTAGTTTTGAACAATAAGCTGGGTTCAGATCCTTGAATACTTTTAGCTGTGAACAGTTCACCTGGGTTTATAGCAGTTGCTCAAACCACACCAGGAGAGTGCTCCCAAAACTACGTTTTCAGGATGTCTGTCTGTTGGCTAAGTGTCTGAAGAAAAACACAGATCTGAGTGTTCTTTCATGGCAATTAGTAGGAACTTCTCCAGTTTCATTAATCAGCTTCAAAGACAACAGGATTTACGTTCTAAGTATACAAATATAAAAGTAAAGCGAGTCCAGTTTCTGGTCTAAGTGCTGCAGGTGCAAACCCCATAGTTACTTGAGAGTAACTGAGAGCAAATTGGCCTGTGTTATTTGCTGATCAATTGTGTATGACACTTTTAGAAATATTGCACCCTACTGTGTTACTATGCATTTAGCATTTTTAAAAAACACATCATATACCAAACAGATCCTATGGCTTGCCAAGTAAATAGGTATGTAGACATATTATAAAAATCCTAATTAGATTCCATTAAAAAAGTACTGATTACGTGCAATGGCCTATTTTAAAAGCTTCTTAACATCACAGTTTTTTTTTTCTCAAGTAACAAAAGCAATTAGATTCTGTAGTGGATTAATCACTTGCCAAATACCACATGCTTCAGAATAAAACACATTCTAACGAATAAGAGCCCTAAAAAGAATTTGTGGAAAAAGAATCTTAGATGGTAGTGCGGCACTTTGTGAACTAATTTAGGATACTTTGTGATGCGTATATCGGTGCATATTTGAAAGCAGGTAAAGCCATTGCAGAAAAATTAAAGCAAAACACAGTCTGAAACAATACGCATCACATTTCAGTGAAGAATGAATTGTTAAGGCCAAATGATAAAACCTTCAGAGTTAAAATGGAAGTTCTGATAGACCTCTCAATTTTGATTGCTGAAAATAAGAATTCAGGTGAAATAAACCAAATTAAACATTTCACCTACCAAGGAATTTTGCATGCATTTTCTTCAGTTCTTCTTGTGTTTGTAAGGGACTTTTTTATATTAATTTTTCATTAATCATAGATACAATGACTTGCAAAAAGAAACGAGTCTCAGAAATGAAGAGGGATCATAAAATAATACATCTATAATGTATGAATTATCCCTAACCTTATCAAATACATTGCATTTTAATTTTCCACCAAATTTCTCAATATCACCCGTTCTTTGTTGCTTTACTAGTCTATCTCTGTTTGTATTACGTTACAGAAATAGAATTGTTTTGACTGTCTTTCAGTTCTGGTCACTTCATAGAACAGATTTATCTGACTTTATACATACCTTAGTGTTTAGAAGTGCCCTTTTGATTAGGAAAAGCAATACTCTTGTATTGCCTTGACATTATATACTGTAGTTCAGTCCATCTATCTTTTAGACCAGAGTGAGTGAAATAATTCAGGCTCCCAAACTTGGAAATTAAAAGACTCAAATGTTTCTTATTAGAAAATTGTTGAATTTCTGTGGCTTGTTGTGCCATATTTCTTATTCAAATTTTTTCATTTCATATACCTTTTCACCCACCAGTTTGATTGCCATGGCTGCAGCCGTGGGTGAATAATTGCCTGTCTTCACAGGAGCATGTTCTGGAGCTGAAGTCGAGTGCTTGCTTCCTGATGTATGCCTCATTTGGATTCTGCCGACAGCCTAGGGGCTGTATTATTCATGCCTTGACAGATAGCACTCACTAAAAGCATTGGAACAGGGCCAGGTACTGGCAGAGAGATAGTGGAGCATTGCAACTTGCAACTGAGAGAAGCATCTATAATACAAAAAAGAGAAATCCTCATACCTCCCTTTAACTGGTCTCACTTTGATGGAGAATTCATTTGCATCAAAATAAAATACCCTAAAAATAAATACATTTTTTCCTAAACCTCGCTTGAAAGTTTAACACAATTTTCCACATTTAATTGCAAAGCTGATTTTAATTAGTAAGGCCCTGCATGTGAAAAATGAAGATTCACTTGGGTGAGTGTAACACATTGCAGAGTCTGCTGAATGCTCTAATTAATGTATGGCTGCTGTACAGCAGAGTGCACTGTGGGATATTTATAAAAAATTCTGTGCACGCAGCCAGTCTATCTGTATTTTAGTTCTTGAATCCACAAGAATAAATAACTTTCCCCCCTTTCTTCTTTATGAGACATCATTGTACATGCCATCACTCCATCCATAAACTTTATGGCATGCCTGTCCTTTTTACTATTTGTCAACAATATTATAAATCAGATTCCAGGACATACATATTTTAACATTAATTTGATAGCAGAGCACGCTCACACGCCGTGCAGAGCCCAAGGTCCACTGATGCTTTTGTGTTAAAGCCTAACCACACAACAGTAAGGTCCTTATTGTTGTTTGCTCTTATGATACTGTGAAAAATTCTACTGAATGCTGGAAGTATAGACAAATGTATATTCATTTCTGTCTAAGCCAATAGGCAACCTTTATTACAGTGTTAAATAATGATGAAATGATTCCTTGGATATTTACTTGAGGAAAAATCATACTCTGCCACTGCCACTCAATTAATTTAATGGTATATTTGTTAAAGATTTTGGTTAGTTGTGGTAAATAGCAAGAATAATATTATGAATTTATTTTATATAAAGTAATCCACCATTCAGGGTTTGTAAAAATATTAATAAATGAAGCGTCACTGCTTTCTGAAGTCCAGCTAAAGAGAAATAACAAGAAAGTAAATAAATAAACAAAATAAGTGAAAGAGCACAGGGATTTTCAAACAGAACACTGCAAACAATAAGTAAGTGTGCTGACAGAGAATCCATAATGTATTAGAGGTCTGTATTGGCTGGTGTCTGGATTCAGCAATATATCCTTTGTCTGATTGTTGATTAATGATTAGAAAGGTGAAAAGCTGGGTCTGAAACATTAACCAAATATATACCAGCAATTGGCATGTGGCTCTGCATGCTAGTGGCCATTGTCTAGAGATAACTACACAAAGGAACCACAGTTCAATTCCTCCTATCACCATCTGGACTGGGAATAGAGATTTCAGTGGCAGCAAAGTTGCAGGATCTGCATATGTCGGGAGGACTAGCCTAATAAAGGGGAAATAAAAATAAAATCAGAAGCAGGAGCATGGAGACTGCTGATGCAACTGTGCTGTAACAGCAGACAGCTGATATGGGATGTTTTCTGCAGTGGGTCCCCAGGCTTGTGTGTTGCTGAAGCAATACGCTCATCTTCTTTCAAGAGGTAGTTGCTGGGCATATTTCTCATGCAGCGGTCCACTTACAGCCACAGTGTTTTCTGTGGAAGGATCTGTCCAGAGATGTTGCCATGAGCCACAAAATAAATGAAGACCATGCAGAAAGTATGGGCAAGAAAATTTTTAAAAGATAAAAGAAAAAAGAAAGAAAGAACTGAACATCCAGTAATACTGAGTAGATAATTTCTCCAACAGGATCCTGGAAGCAGCTATACATATTTTTCATTTGGCTATGGGAAATGTATTTGCTTGGCCTGGTAGCTTTGCTGATGAACATTGTGTTCTCTTAGGAGAGAAAAAAATCATTTGAGGTTGAATAATTTGTGTTTTTCATAATGGAAAAGAGAATCTACAAAGTTGATTCTCCCATGATGAGCAAGACATTTCATATCTTTATGGCTTTGTTTCCCCACTTGTAAACAGAAAGAGAATTTCAGGTATCTTAAGCTATAAAGACAGAAGCATATAAAGGGGATTAGTAAAAACACGGGGCACAAAACTCTGCGTCTGGTATTTATCTGGTATTTAATTAAAGATCTATTAAATGACTCTTGATGTCAAGGGAAGTCTAACCTTACATTTTAGTGCTTTTTGGATCAAAACTTTTTTTTTAAAATAAAGCAAAATGAACTGATGGGTAATTATATGACAATTTTACATTTAGAGACAACTTTAGTTTCTCTATTTAATAATTTGTGAATTATTTTTACAACATTTCTGTAAAAATATTGATTCAGAGGTTTAAAAAGCTGGGAGTATTTAAGAAATCTGTTTATTAATGTGAATTTTAGTGATAATGCACTCATAGTTATTAGCCTTACACTAAACCAGAAAAGCCATGAGCAACATTGTGCACTGGGTTTAGGGTACAGTTCTTCTGAGCAGCAGCATAGCTACTGTGTGTGCAGTTAAAAAATGGCCTGTGGATTGTAGCATTCCAAGTCAGGGCTTTGGAGACAGGAGAATTTACTGGTAAATACTGGCAGCTGGATAGACAACGGACCCCTCTTATTCCTTGATCCAGTGTCCATGCCAACACGAATAACATACATGACTTGGAAAAAATCTTATTCATAGGTGGTACCTATACTATTAGAGAATATCATTGTCCTGCGCTTTACTCTCCACCTCAGTGAGATGATCTGAGCTCTGCAACAATCATTACCAAAACCGAACCAAACCAGAAAACCAAAACCCCAAAACCGAAAACAAAAAACAAAAAAACAGGGGAAATCATATAAGTAAAAAATAAATATAGTTGTATTTTTCTTTCAAATATTCACATTTTATGAAATCAGACACCCTAAGTATTAACTGGGATAGGAACAGAATATGAAGAAGACAAGAAATCAACTCAAATATGAAGGAACCAGAAACCAAGGTCCATCTACCTTCTGCATGTTCTAAATCACTAGACCACACTAACAGAAAAATCCACATAGTAGATGTATGTATGTCTATGTAGATTGGGACAGAAATGAGGCACAAAGAAGTAAAGAAAACAAGACAAGGATGTAGGAAAAAGGAGAAAAAATAATGGTTTGGTATTTTCCCCCCCAAAAAATAATGGTTTGGTATTTTCCCCTAAAAATACACTATGATGTGTCTTTAAAGACTTATATTGAAGTTTTTCAAAAAGTTGAGACAGCCCTTTCAAAGACATCACTTCTTATTAGTGGTTGATACAAAGTACTACTTCTAGTGGTGTCAGATTAGGACAGGGAAAGGAGAGGTACTCCTGAGCCATCTTTGATGACAATAATAAATCTAAATAAATACATCCACAGTATAGAATCAAATGCCCAGGGGACAGGTAGCTCCTGAAAACATCCTCAGGACTATGTCACTTAGGACACTCAAGATGAGTGGACCTACCAAATTAGTTTCCTGGCTACTCACCTGAATCACCTTCCCAAGAAAATCTTGAAGTTTACTGATAACACAAAAAGTGATTGCACTACCTAATATAGTTTTCTTATTTCCAAAAACCAACAGCACCACACCTGTAGATATATATTGAAGAGTGGAGAAGGGGTTTAATAACTAAGAGAAAATTTTCCTGTGATCAGAGTTAGGCCTGTGTCCTAAATCTATGATTTATGATAAAATTTGTACTACTATAAAGCCAAATGAGACAGGACAGGATATGATTGGCTTTAAATGCCAATACCAACCATTTAAAAAAGCTTTTTCAAGTTCATTTACCTGGGGCTGAGACAGATTTCTCTGCCATCATTTTTTTTTTTATTTAAAGTAGTGATCAGACCACTAAACTGGATGAACAAGCAGTCGATGAATGTTTTCTGTCCAACTGATACTTGTGGAATAAATTCACCAATAAAATGCACCTGCTACTGGTTTTCACCCCCATAATGTCTCCAGGACAAAATCTTACCTATTCTTCGTGAACAGGTGTTCAGAATAAAGGCTAGAGCTGAACACTGGTATGCATTCAAATTCTGCTTTAAGTCAACTAGTTCAAAGGGTGGACCTTTATCAACCCTCCCTTAATTTGTGTTTAACTCTGAAGTCAAAGTAGAACTGTACTTTTAACATTAATCTCGTCCAAATTTCTAGTGTTCTTCCAGGAAACATTTATTTGGGCACCTTGATACCTTTGTCATACTAAGTATATAGCCCAGTTGGTCCATCTCCATTCTCTTATATGCTTGTTTCAGTGTATCAAGTGTTTTTAACGTCCTCCAGTTTGTGATCTATACGAACATGCACTCACCCCCTGTTTTATTCTTTGTCAATAGGAGTTAGAACGTTTGACCCGTCTTCTGGGACCTTGTGCTGACTATAACGAAGTTAAGATGTCAGAATTCTTGTATTTGCTTTTCTTGATCTGTTCTTATTTTATGAATAATAATATATCCAAAAGGAAGTGGGAAGGATATAGTCTGTAACTTTGAGCAGTCACTTGGAGAGTCGAGAACCCTATTTCCAGTCCAAGCATTAGCGCTTCATGTAAAAGACAGATACTCATTTCAGAGAGCAATGGAATGAATCCTTCACCATTAGCAAAGAACATGTAAATGTTTTCTTCCACAGGAAGTATTAGACAAGTGAGCATTCTCAATGCAGATTACTATAAAACTTCATGAGCAATTGATATTCTGAGAGGTGTAAAACAAAGCTTCCATTACCCCGGCAAAAGAGGCTATTAAAAAACACAAATTTCTCACAGGTTTCTGTATGTTCTAGATTAGATAATGGCTAAGGCTTGGATCATGATTCCTGCTCTGACCATCTCCTAGTCACAAAACTTGAGTTAATCTCTGTTTCTGTATGAAAAAGAGAAGGCTTAAGGTGATTAATTCCTTGTACGGAAATCCCCCACTACAGAAATATCAGTCTGGATTAGAGTGTCTAAATTCTGCTGTGTGTTAAGTGCCTACATGTCCCTAGGTATTAGAAGAGGAGCAGACATACCTTATTTGGATGTTAGAATTTTGCTGTGCAGCTACGCATAGAAACTAAGAGTTGTAATGCATTCTCTCCCTTGGTAAACTATCAGTTCATGTCTCTCTGCTACCACACAAGAAATCTGTGTCACAGCCAGTAGCTGAGTCATGCCTCTGAATTCTACTCCACTGCCTTTTACTTTAGACCATCCTTCTTATATTAAAAGTTCATTTCTACAAAATTAGGAAATTATTTCTTGTTATTGAGTATTTTCAAATGATAACAATAATGAGCTAGAATTACTGATATACCATTTAATGTAGATCTTGCTTGGGCATGGTTTCAATAAGGATTAATGGTTTGTTGGTTCTTATTAGCCATAAAGACTATTTCAGGAGAAGGGGACAAGGAAATGGTCATCTCAAACAAGAGAGGATATGTCATGTATCATGACACATATGATGAATATTTTCTGACTTGAGTGTCATAGATGTTTACATGTGGCTTCCCACCAAAAAAAAAAAAAAAAAAAAAAGCCTGGTTTTGAAACTTTTTTCTCTGAGAATTCTCTGGATAACCCATACTTTGTGGAAGGAAGTAGAGGATGCAAAGTCCCAACAGGATGGATGGCTGCTCTGCAGCCAATTTACTATGGTAAACGTATTTTACACTCACAAAGCTTTCTCAACTCTTAATTTTAAAACATTTCACAGATGTTATCAGAGTAGCCTCTGTGCATTTTGTGGTGTAAAGTATTTGATTTCAAATGAAACCAAAGGTTGTATTGTTTATGATATTGTAATACATTCATAATGGCACATTGAGTCACAATATTGGTCATAGCAACTTCTGCCAGCGTACATTTATAGTCCACAGGAGTTTGGGATGGAAAGTGAAAAAAATTAAAAGATTGTTTATCTGTTTGAAAATGTAGTAATGATTCTGACAAAATGCAATTGCATGACTTTATTTTGAGCAAGGCTTTGGAATTGAAATTTCTGGTTCTCAAGACTCTTAACTAATCTTTATAATTCAATGTAATGTAACTTATTACCAACTTTACAGTCGTCCGTTCTTTCCACAATGGCCAATTTGTTTCAGTGCTAATGGCAAGGAAAGTGTACTACTTTCTGAGTCACAACACCATCTCTGCAGCACCTCAGTGTTCCTTGGAAATTCTGACATACTCAGAAATGACGTGGCCTGGCTTTGCTTAGCTTTTGAGACTTAAAGAGAACACAGAGAAAGACGGACTCAGAAACTCAGAGTTATAAAACAAATATTGTTTTAGAAAGAAGGCAAATAAATTCTGACTATTGTGTTAACTTTTTATCTTAGCAGCCAAGCTTGCTGCTTCCAGTTAGGTTATTAAAAGGATGTAGGAGGGACTGAGCAGTTAAAATGGCATTGACTAAAACTGGAACCACTTATTTAAAATGTCAGCATTTAAGCAAAACTATAAAACAGAGAAAACATTTAGCTTTTTCTATCTACTATAATTTTAACCACTCATTGAAAATTATAGCAGTCAGTCAGATTGAGAAATCACAATCTAGTGGACTGCTTGGGTAGAACCACAACAGAGCTATCATGGTTAGTTTAGATTTGCTAGTAGCAGTTTTAGTTTTTTTTTTTACTTTTTATTTTTACTAAGGATTAAACTGGCCTCTTGTGTAAGCAGGAATAGAGTTTATTTACTCTTACAGCAGGGAAGTTTGTAATTATGTTGCTGTAGAACTCTGTAAAAAAACCCCAAACATTCTCAGGAAGATGAAAATTTATTGGCTGGTCTGAAAAACAGAGATGATACCAAACTTCTTATTTTTTAAGCCATAAGGAAATTTCAAATCATCTGGTGAAGAGTCGGGAAAGATTTACATACTGGCTATGTTACAATATAGCTTTGCATGGTATTAGATAATTTGAAGTGACATCATACCTATGAGGCTTATCATCCCTACCTTCAAAGCCTTCTACGTATTTTGGTCACTAAAATGTCTTCTGTTACCTGGCCGACCTTCCATTTAGTTCATTTGCCTGTTAGTTAGAAATGAGATAAAAGTATTCCACCATTAAATTTCTTCTTCTGTGATTTTCACAGAAAGTGTTTCAAAATATAAATCAGAATATAAACACAAAGTTCTAGAACACGATTTAAGCATATCTTAGGTTCTGAAATTGAAGAGAAGGATCCACAAAAACCTGTAGCCGATTAAAAATGTGATAGAAAATCTATTCATGAATGCTCAGAGGTGCTGCCAGCTTAGCTAAGCTGTGCTGCTCAGTGCTTTCTGCATGCCAGAATATTTGAGATTTACAGACTGCAGGTACTTATACCAGCATCCTCTGATCCAGCAGGCACAGCAGGCATTCTCTGCTCACGCTAATATGCAGGGACACCACTGCTTGCTATAGACAGCAGAGCAGTCACATCCTCTTTCATGGGAGAATTTTGTGATAGTGGTGCATCCTGGACCAGCAATGAGAACGCTACCTCAGGAAGCAACATACTGCTTCAATTTCGCCATCAGCCTGAGCAGGCCCAAGCATAATGGTGATTCCCAAGCCAAAGCCATACCAAAAATAGTGACAGGAGAAAGGTGACTAGGGTGAGGCTGCCTTCTGTCCCAGCTGTTGAAGCCAGGCCCTTGACACAGAAAGGAATGTGAGGGGTTTTTTTTGCAGAGAACAGAGGAAGAAAGAAAAAGGCTAGTTTGGTGATTAAAGACCTCCTCTAAAGGAACCAGATTTGGAGCTGTATCAGGTTGGTTTGATTCCAAAAAAACCCAAGAAAATAAAACAAAGGGTGTTCCATTTTTTAACAATTGTTTCAAACTGAGTTGTTAAAAACAAAAAAAAAAAAAAAAAAAAAAAAAAAAAAAAAAGAAAGAAGGGGGAGAACAGTACCTCACTGCCTGTATCAAAACAGAGAGCAACGAAGTAGCCATTCACTACAGGCATGATTTTTGTACCTGCATCAGAAAGTCTTTTTGCATTGTGAGTTGTATTTTCAAGATCGTGTCTAAGTCAGAGTTGCAAGTAGGTGCAGACGTCAACAAGAAAGAGTCATTGTACTTCGTGTTTCTTGGCATAGATACACCACAGTCAACACACTTTCTGTAAGCTTATATACCTGTATATTACCTCAGGGAAATTATTCACTAAGGGACATAGACATCTAAACTTAAGCACTTTACAATTCGGTGTGATGACATTTAATGTTACCACGCCTATTCCCATTATAGATCTGTGCCTGGAATATATAAGGACCATTTTTAAAAGTGACTAATGGGTTGCTAACGGACTTCCAATGAGACATAAGTGTTAAGCATCGAATGCCTCAAACTATTAAAAGAAATTGAATGTAGTCTTTGAAGTGGCATAGACTTTCTAAAAAGTTTCCTTTAATCTTTAAAAACTAAAGAACGTGTTCCTCTTCTTCCAATCTTCCTGTTACACACTTCTACTTCCAGCCATTTCCCAGTTTTACTCTTTGGTCCTTGGAAGCTTCATCATTCTGGACCTTTCGCTATTCAGTCATTAACCCTTACTACCTTTCGTGTCTTTGCGTCTTTAATACTGAGCAGCTGAAGTTCAGAAAGGGATAACTGCCACATTTCCCTGTGAAATCTAGCCATAGGAGGTATACTGGCAGCAGATTTTCAATGGAAACCGCCGTTTCCACCCACAACCCAGCTGCCACATTTAAATCGTGCTGTGTGGGGCTTCCACTCCCTTGGGAGGCTATTTTCATTTTCCTTCAGAGACTCTTCTACAGTCTAATGGGACTCACTGTCAGCTATAAAAAGTAACATTATATGCCGTAGTATTTTTTTTTTTTAATCGTGATATGAGTCAAGTTGGAGCCTCACTATTCTGGACTAGAATTGATGGAATTCAGTTAGTTTTTTTTTTTCCCCTGAATAAATGTCTTTCATTTCATCAGATATATCACAAAGGCCAGATTAAGGCCATTTAGGCCCATATCTAGACATCTAGACATCTGACTTTTGGAGTCATGTGATTAAGCCAGTAGGTAATTTTAGACCAAAGTATTTCTAATTCTTCCACTCGTGGGAAAAAAAAAAAAGAAAAAAAGTGAAAAAATTTTAACTGAACAGCTTGAACCAAATTCTTGACAATAAGTGAGCTTGTATCTTAGTGGAAATACTACCTATAAGACCCTCTAATATTACAAGAAAGCAACTTGTATGTGTTGCACAAGGAGAGTAGTTTGGTACATCAGCACAAGCAGATACACTCCTTTCAAGCTGTAAACCATGGTGGGGGGCAGAGCTTGTGCAGCAACATTTTCTCGAGGGGAGAATGATGATCCACAATACCTGCCTTGTACTTGCATGGGGTGAAAAAACATGCCATTGTATTTGTGTCTCTTGAGGGATGTGACCCATTGCTGCCACACTGAGCAGAAGTTTGGTCAGGAGACTTATGTGGCTCTAGAACCCAAGATTGCTCTAACGCATGTCTGATAGGAAATGCTAATAGAGGCGCTAATGACTGTTGAAAATTACATAATGCTAAAATAGCTGTGTCCATCTAGAGTAAATGACATAAAATCTTGGTTATAAGTTTGTGCTTATAACTTTGTATGCAGTAGTAAACTGGCAGGCATTTTGGTACTAGCTGTTGTGCTAGTATTGAAGTTTTGCCCTAGAAATTAGAGTCAAAGAGGTATGATGATAAAGTTATTTTAGAAAACCTCTTTATGTTAAACAGATTTTTATGGTAAGCTTTTTGATGCAGAGCCCACTAAGAAAGAAAGCACCCTTAAAAATTAACGTGGAGGATAAACTTTCAGTTCTTTCATAATAATGTTTGTTAAATGCACATTAATAATGGTTAACATTTTTACTGAGAAGCCTATTCTAGTTGCAGCTCCATAATGCAATAGTAGAGAGAATCCTGTCATTTCTATTCTGTTTTAAAATAATCATGTTTTCTCTATGTTATGGAAAGGCACATTTTTTTTTGCTTTTTTTCAAAATAGGAAGATTTAAACATCTCAATCCTCTAACAACGAGAATGTAGAATATTTCACACTTGAATGACTCCTAACCAACCGTGCAAGACAAAGAACAGTATCCTGTAGCTTATGCTGGAGGTGAGAATCCAGTACATAAGCACTGAAGTGGTTGCAGCTTGTATCCCATTGTTTTTGTCATTTTTTTCTGTAATTTCAGATGTTTACAGATAACAGTTTTGTGTTAGAAGGCTGATCCACAGTGTTATGCTTTTCCATTGACTATAATCTGTAGCCACTAAGATACTTATTGCTATAGTTACAGGAAAGTTGGTGTATTGTTTTTCCTAATTCTATGCCATATGTCTTAGTTAAAGTTGGGAGCCAGTGCTATTGTGTATGTAGGCATGATGGGAAGAGTATTTGTCATAGGAGTCAGTATTTGATAGTCTTGTTATAGCAGCCCTATATTAGAGATGCGACAAAATGACACAGCATACTCTATTACTCAATACTTAAGTATGTGCTAGAATGATAGATTGACCTGCTGTGTTATTGTTAAATGTGATCTATCAAGTCTGTGTCTAAGGGTGTTGATTCTTCTAATACGTACCTAGCCGTGGTGTTAAATGATTGACGCTATAACTAGATGAATCACCTTTGATTTCCAGCAGTTTATTTCCCTTCATTTTTTGAATGCTTGAACTTACAATGCAGAATTGCTTAAAAGCAATTCTGTTTAAAGTGTTGGAAAAGGAAGATTTCCTGTCATGTTCAAAGCTCAAACATTGTGACTATGTAAAGATCTTCTCTAACTAATAGGTGCGCTCTGGTAGTGTATTCTAACCCTTTCAAACTGGCGAATGACTGATGATGAACTTTTCCCATTTTATGATATCAAGTTATCATGAAAAATAAATAAATAGGAACTTCACCTGCCTTCTACCTGTAAACAGAGTTGTCATTACCTCTGAGGCTTAACACAGAATACACACAAATCTGGACATCTTGGCATATCTAGATACTGCTTTGATTTTGCTCATTGTAGCCAGCCTCTCTCTTCCCTGTATGTAGAAAAATAGAGGATTTTCTTTGCAGTGGTTTTCTTCCAGTTTAGATTTTTTTAAATAAATGTGGACTTCAGGGTTTTGAGTTAGTGCATAAGTCAGTGTTCTTTGAGTTAGTGCAGAAGTGTTCACTGGCTTTGCATGTTCCCATTTTTATGTTTGGGCTACATCTAAATCAACATCAAAGTGTGCAGAATCAATAGCCACTTAGCAAAACTTGATTATAAGCATTTCATCTAATGAATCAATATGAGTCATTAAACCTGTGCTCTTTGCACTATCCTAGTTTCTTTGATCAGTCCCTGTACTCAAGGGTCTGCCAACAAACATAATCAATTGTGGCTTCCGGCTCTTGAATGCACAGTTAAGTTGGGAGTTTGCCATCCTAAGATTAGAGTGCAGCTACAGTGTTTGTCTTACATTGGATCTTACAGGTAGTCTTGAAAAGACAGCTAAGCTATAGGGAGGAGAATTTTTCATGTTAAGTGATAGAGGAGCTGTGGAAATGAAAGAAGCAGGGTTTTGGTTTTCACTTTATGAAAGTATTGTGGTATTTGGTTTTAAAATCTGCTAGATACTATCTTTGTTGGACCTGGACACACAATGTGAAAAAAAGAGAGGAAAAGACTTGTATTTCTCTCACTTTTTTCAGATTCCTAAGTGGCAGAACTCCCTTTATTGTCAGTGGAGAGATAGGCAAAGTGTCTAAGAAAGGTGAGATGATTTGCCTCCCAGAAGGTTCCAGTTTCTCTGCATTGACTTATGAAGGGAGCTTAAGGTGACATGTATAGACTTAGTTTTTAGAAGCCTAGGGGTAGGTGAGAGATAAATCCCATCCATGATATCGTAAGTCATGGGGCAATCAGATATTAAATTGATTTGTTTATATAAATACTTCTGAATACTCTACAACTGCAGGGCATGTACTTTGCTAACCTGTGCTGCCGTGTAAGTTTTTAGTGTCATGATTTGTTGCATTTATTTTTTAGATCTTGCTTTAAATGAGCTCTCCAGGGCTATGATCTTTCCTCTGTATTTTTACACTTAGAAATATGTTACTGTGCCTCATTTTTCTTCACTGAACAGCAAATGGATTCAAGCAATTAAATAAACTTATTTTTAAAATGGGTTAACTACTGCAAAACTGAAAGTTTTCTTTCAGTTGTCATGTCCCAAGATCAGAGACTTTGGTGACAGGTGAAATGATCTTGCCAGCCAGAGGGCAGATTAGTCAGCAAGTTTGCCACTGTTCATCACAGGGCTCAGTTACACCAGTTTGGAATTTCAGTGAATCAGGATGGAAAGGTGCTTCACATTGGAGATGTATAAGACACAATTAAATAAAAGATCTTCACTTTGTCTAAAGTTACTATGACTGTGTCGACTACATCAAAGCTAGCCTGCTTTGTTATGTGTAAAAATGTGTATTTCGATATTTGAATTTCTAAGAAAACCACCTTAAGTGTAGAGCTCCACCATTTACTTCTGGCACGTCATTCTATTCTCGTATTTGTTATTCCCAACTCCTTTTTGCAATGTTGTTTTTTAAAGAATTTAAAACATCTTCTACCTTTACCTTTTGCGATCCAAAATGCTTCTTGGCACTTTCGTAGGTTTTTTTTTACTGTTCCATAATGCAGTACACAAATATCTGAAACTCCAGAAGGCAAAAAGGGATAGAATGCTTTACGTTTCACTCATTCCTGTCAGTCAGTCTTGTACCTGTTGAGGTAAATTAATAGTTTTCACTGAACTGAAATACTATTGTATACATACCTAATATGGAAAGACAACAAACTTCTATTTGGTAAAAATAAATAAATAAATGTGTTGTGTTTTCACACTCTACACATAAAGGCACTTCCTGTTTATAATAATCCAATTTATTGAATGAGAAGCAGAAGGTTGTGGAAAGTCTGAAATAACAGCAGAACTGTAGAGATGGGGGGGGTAGTATTTTAAAAGGTATTTGTTACTTTTAAGTATAGTTCAAGTATGTAAAAACATAGTAATTTGAGGCCACTTTCATAAAAATATTTAAGCATGTAAAACATGGATGGGAACACAAATTTTCCAAAGCACTTACTCTGAATTGGTGTCTAACTCCACCTGGAAAGATAGGGGTGAGGGCAGTCATTCTGTAAGTGGCCTTAGATGCTGTGGTGTTTGGCGGTGCACTGGTTGCTAGAAGCATACCTAATTCTGGAGTTAGTTTTCAAGGCTTTGGCCCAGTTGCCAGGAGGCTCCTGGAAAGCAGATTTGAGTAAATTCATCTTCTAGATTGGGATTTATAGCAGGCAGGATGCTAGCACAGAAAATTTTGACCCAGATGGTTGGAAGCACCAAAACCAGTATCTCCTAGCTCTATCTCATAGGCTGCAATTAACCATCTCTGTGAAATAAAAGCTAAAAAACCTCCATGTCCTTCTAGAAATTTGACTTGTTGCGCTTCCAATTTTAACTGATATAGCTTAGTGATTCCTGACCAGTGTGGCTTAGAGGGCAAAATTTCCCACTAAGAAGTTTGACTCTAGTGCCTCACAGTTATCAATGTCCACTGGGGATGCTGTTCATTCCTGCAGCATTTTGGCATACTTTAAGCAGTCATTTAAATATGAATAGAAAATCATCCTCAGCTGAAGGAGTTTATTCTTGCAATTGAGTAGGCTAGTCGCTAGGCTGAAATCAATATCTTTTTCTGACTTTATTATGATTGTTTCAGTCCTACCAGTTCAATGGTCCAGCTTCAACAAGAGTGCTACCAGCTCTTCCTCATAACAGTGCATAATCTGCTGGGAAGGACATGCTTCCAGAGTGCAGGGAGTTCAAGCTGTAGGTTTTGGCAAAATCCAAATATTTATTTTATGGTCAACTGGTATTGATTGATAGTAGAAGCCCTTTAAAGCTAAAAGTAGTCACTGCGTTGAGAGTTATTCAATAGAATGCAGCATTATGCAAATTAATTGGGTTTGCACATTCTTCGAAGATTGGATTTTTTTAGAGGACTTCTCTTCAAAATGCCTGTTTTCTCAATACCTCAAAAAAATCTTCATCTGGAGATTTGGACCAAACCAAAAATAGTATTTATGGTATGCAGTGGAACAAGTGTAACTGCCTTGGGAACTTTTTGCCTGAAACCTTAAGCAGAAGTCTGCTTTCGAGTAGACTTCTCCTGATTTGCTATCCTTGATTGTATATGGTAAAATTTCACTCAGTGCCACTTTGGAAACTCAAGTGCTTCATTAAATGTTTTGAATAATCTCACTACGTGTCTATATAGTAAACTTTTAGATTCTATAACCTACAAATGTTTTCCTTTTTGTTAAATTAAATCCTCATATGAAAAAAAGAAAAAATGAGAGCACTGTTTCTGGGGTCACATTTTAGATTGAAAAAGCATTTTATAAGATTTTTCAAAGTACTAATGAGAAAAAAAAGAAAAAAAAAGACAACAATCCTCTAAGAAAAAGTATTCAGATTTAGGGCATAATATTGCCATCCTCTTATTTTTCCTGACTTGTATCTTATAGCATGAGGCTTCTGAAACAACAGATTCAATAGAAAAGAGATAAAAATGAAAAAAGAAAGCCGGTAAACATGGCAGATAGGAATCACTTTATCTAAATTAGTGATTTAAACTTCACTGAACCTTTACTAGTTACATAAGCTCCCTTTCTAATTCATTAAGACAGTCTAAAAGGAAAGTCTCTTCCAGACATGGGTGTCGTGCCAACTTTGATGTGTAAGTTGGCATATCATGGAGGGAAGAATATTAATCAATAATCTGATTTAGAAAATTCCTTGTATTTCTCTGATCCTATGCCATACATATTTAAAGAGGTATGTTTGTTGTAGCTTAGAAATAATAATCATACTAATTATGCTGAAAATTATATTAAATTAATAATAAGATATATTAAAAAGCAAGAAGTTCAACTCTGGGAAAGAAATACGTATTTCTTGAAGAAAGGTCCTACTGAAGGTATCAGTCAGCAGCTTTGTATGTTTTTTAATGAAGAAAAATTGTGTGTGAGTTAAAGAAATACCATAAATCATCTTCTATTGAAGGAGTATAAATTCATATATTATTTCTCCAATTTTTTCAGTTGTTAATGTCCATATGTCCTCTTGGAGTTTATTGCTATGAAATTCAACAATGTTCTTTCCACAAGCATTATGCATGACTAATTCTGAAAACCAGCGGTGACTGAGACACACAACTAAGCAGTGTGGAATATTCAAAAGTGTGTTTGGGGAAGCCCAAATATATGTTCTGCTGAAAAACAAGGAAACTGAAGCATGAAGGGAAAATTAGACAAACACGGCTGACCAGGGAAAAAAAGTGAGCAATAAAAGAATGCTTTTATAAATAAATAAATAAAAGAATGCCATAAAGGCATGCAGGACAGATAAATCAATGGGGTCATTGCTTTGAGCAGGGGTAAAGAAGTCTAAAAAATAAGCAAACAAGGGGATGATCGCAAAAGCCAAAATTAGAAATGGAGAGAAAATTGCAGAAGCTATAGGGACAAACGATAACAGATTTACAAATATACGAGGAACAAGAAGTCAATGGGAGAGGCTGTCATTTCTGTACGTGGTTGGGAGTAGAAGTTAGAGCAGAGCCTGCTGGGAAGCCAGTGCTGCCTTCCTCTTGGTGTGCTCACCAGAGGGGACACAGGGAACATGTCAAAAACAGAGAGAAGTATCCTGGAGGCAGAATCTGAAAAATTAATGAAAAAAAAAAGGATGAGAGCAGAACAGATTAGGAAAGAAAAAGAAGAAAATAGGGCAGCTAAATAGTAGGCTCCAGGTTTGGTTGCCTGCTTCCCAGATTTCTGAAAGACAAGGATAATTTTTTTAAACTCTCTCAGACTATGAAGACTATAGTACATGAGGTATATAGAATCTATACATGGTACATAGTTGAAGAGCAGAAAGAAGCCAGGGCAAGAAAGTATTTTTAAAGTTTTGTAAAAAAACCCCATGCAATGGTAGCTTTATAAAGTATAAATCCAAGCACAGGCAAAACCAAATTCAGGGTTGTGGAGAAACTCGTACAAACCAATCAGGAAAAAGTTTACAAATGCTATGCTGGAGTTAAGTAACATGACTGATCTCCATTCTCGAGTCCTTAGTGCTCAACCCAACCCTTAAATTACACAAATTTTTGTTTCTTTTAGTTGCTGATATGTTCTCAACTTCAGTTCTATCAGCAATGGCATTGAGAATAGAGAAATAAAGTTAAAGACTAAAGTAAAATTCACAACTTAATTTGAATAGCTGAGTTGCAAGTAGTTATTTAATGAGATTTATAAAAGCATCAAAGCAGACCAGGGAGCAAACTGGCATTGATTTCCATTGCCCGTTATGCACTTTCCAGGGGGCTCTGAATCCCAAGTAATGTCTTAGATTCTCACAAAAAGATGAAAGATGACCGAAAGTGGCAATGACAACAATTTCTGTCTACTTTTGACCAATACTTTGTATCTAAAAAGTCATTCAATTATACTTAGATTCCAAATACCAAAATTAAACAATAGTTCAAAACAACAACAATGTGTTATTCTACTGCCATCTTGTCCATTTCACAGACTATTGTGAATTATAAAGGGGACTGTTTGGGGGCTTTACTAGATGAGGACTTTTTCAAGTATTGAGTGTTCTTAACTGAAAAAAAGATTGGGGCAGGGTGGTGTCAGTGCTCTTGCTTTAATGTGACAAAATTCAAGTTTGCATTATCTCCAGCGGCCAAAAATTTCCACAGTTACATATCTACTGGTGCCCTCTAGCCTTGATGGTTTTAGCTCAAAGCTGCCTGAAACGTCATCTTTACCTGTTACAGTGTTCTAAGAAGGTTATAATAAGAGGAAGAAATGAAATCCTAGGGATTGCTGGGGCTAAGCCTACTCACTTCTTTGAAAGTAAAGATCAGGATTTTGAAAAAAAATCATTTAATGATAATGGCATTGAAGAAACTATAGTGAGAGTAATATGCATCACAAAAAGAAGGAACAGAAACCAAGAAAGCAAGACACATCCACTCAGTAAATGTTATTCTGGTGCTTAAATCCCATTGAACTGATAAGCAAGTTTCTAAAATGTGCCTGAACCGCAGGCTGTGACCCACTCCCGTGTTTCAGAATGCAACCTCTGTTAGGCACCTAAATGAAACCGATTAATCCCTAATTATTCAACTTTTTTACCTGGGCACTACACACACATTCTGAAATTCCAGAAATTCATCTGTCTTCTGTCAGATCTCCGTTGGGGGAGTTTAAATAGACAGCACCTGAAACCCCAATAGCACCAGGGGAAGTGCCGAAAGAAAGCTGGTGTGGTCAGAACAAACGATTCTTCCCTCTTGCCCCAGGTTTTAGGCACTTTCCAGACTGATGGAGATTGAACTCCCATTTCTGCCCTGACTGGTGATGTGGGATATTTTCCATGACAGTATGTCCTGCCTTTCCTCTTGATTCTGAGCAGCTGTTTCCTGACCAAGAGAAGGACTCACAGACATTTGGCAGCGAGCAGTGGTGGTGACCTAGGGACAAGGATTTCTGGTATAGGCAGAAATTTTATTATTTATTATTTATTTATTACTTATTAT
>NW_010410392.1:12961-18228 GCF_000710305.1 Buceros rhinoceros silvestris | reverse complement strand
CCGAAGGCTTGCACCCACCACAGGCATCAGCATCCTGCGGCATGCCCAGGGCTGGTCCCAGGGCACAACACAGACCCCCGCGGTACTGACAGCACCGTGAAACTTCTGCTGTGAAACTGCTGACTGGTTTTTGTTACGCAAGTTGTACTCAGGGACGGAAGGGTCTGGGAACGCTCCCAAGACCCGTTCATCAGCGAGGCGCAGTGCAAATTTAAATGCCAGCTTTGTGCAAGTTGTCTTTGTGACGAGTGTGTAATTTTTCTCTTCTAGTATCGACTGGAGATGTTCTGTGAGTTGAGGTCAAGCGAGTGGGTGTTCGAGCCCTTCACCAGTAACTGATTGCCCCTAATCCCACCAGAATGGCTCTTGAGGACCTCAGGGTGACATGGACCATGGAGGGCCGGTCCCTGGTGCAGCGCCTGTGTGATGATGGGGAACAGAGCTGGCCAGCAGCATCAGGAATCAACCAGCATTCAAGCACACTTCAAGCAAGCTGGGTAAGACACCGTCCCCTCCTGCAGAGCCTGGAGCAGCTGGACCCCCTGGGGGTGACCCCTGGCCCCCTGGGATGTGGAGGTCGTGGTCCCCCCACTCTCCCGGGGCCAGACATGGTGCTGGTGGGTGCCCTGCTCAGCGCTGATCAGGGTGAGACCTTACTCAATGTTGGGGACTCGTGGGACCCCCTTCCCCGGCCAGTGGGCTTGTTGGGGCGCAGGGAGCAGCTCCCTGCCCAGGCAGTGATCTCTTCCCTGGACAGTGACAGGCACCTCACTGCGGTTCTCATTTTCTTGGCTTTTTCCTCATTAAACACCAGGGAGAACAGTCAGAGATCCCTCCTTGGTGTTCTCTTCCTCTGGAAGTTTGAGGACAAACCTTGCTGCAGCCTGTTCAAGAAACAGCACTGCATAATCTTTCATCTTTTGTTAAATTTTTTTTTTCAACATTAACAGAACATTTGTTTGCATGACAGTTCCCATTTAGCTTTTGACAAGCTCTATGGCTGGTCAATTTATTTTACCTTATAAGTGAAATGAGGAATAAAGAAAAAAAATTACTTTCTTTTGCCAGCACTACGTAGACATTTACCTTTCTTAAATAATTATTATTAATGGCTCTTTTAATGGTTCTACAGCACAGTTTTACGGTGTTGGATTCTGTCCTAACAGGACAGAGTTTCATCACCGAATTTAGACGCAGGAAGAGTGCACGTGCATGACACCAGATATCCAAAACCCCATGGCAGCTCTGTGCGGGAAGAACCGTCTGGTTTCAGGACTGCCATGGTCACGGCCACTCCAGGTGCGGCATGTGCCATGGGGCAGGTCGGGTACGGAGCTGCAGCTCCTAATCCGCCAAGTTTGGGGTTTATATGCAAAAATCACAACACATGTTACCTTATTGCTGTCCTTATGATGGGGTTGGAAAGCAGAGGCCAGTCCTGTTCTGTTGCCCTTTGCTGCCCTGTACCCCAAACCCCCTCGTGTTCATCCAGCTCCCAGCTGATGTTCCCGGGTCCTGCAGAGATGCTGAACAGGGTTGTCACAACCCTGCTCAGGGAGCGAAGATGCTTTATTTGCTTCTGTGCTGCTGAAACGAGGTCGGCTCTTCGGTGTGGAATACTGCAAATGTTCGCTGACTTCCAGAGAGGCGCTGTTCCGCGTTTGGGGTTTGAGTGGCAGAGGAGGTGTAACGCAGGGATGCGAGCACAGCCCCGCACTCGGCCTCCTCTTTGTTTGTTCTGCACATTCCCAGACAGCCAAAAGACGTATTGTTATTGCACTGATTTGCTGCTTAATTAAAGTTAATCTGATGCAATAGGAGGACTAAAATAAAAGTATACTATTAAATATCAGCTGAAAAACACAAGTGTAAGAAAAAAGGCATTTCTGCCTCAGCCGCGTGTCTCATGTGCATCCCTGGAGAGATGGGTGGAACCTCCCGCGAGTCATCCAGGTCGCGCTGCGTGAGCTGGTCCGTGCACTCCTCATCTGCCATGCAGGTACTCGACACAGGCCTTTCTCGGCAGGGGTGGGGTAGCAATTGTTCTGATAATCTGTATAAGAGCCTTTGATTTACAAACCGCTTCCCTTAGGCCATGTTTGGTTAGTAGAAACCAGTCATCCCAGTCCCACCCGCTTGGAGGAGGTTATCAGCTGAGGGTCTGCCTGTAGGAGGAAAATACTGGAAAGTTGGTAGGGGAAACAGCCCTGAATCCAGCGCGTTTGACCCGAGCGCCTCCACTCGCGTGCTGCTGGCAGAGCTGGGGCATGCTCTACGTGCCTGGGTGCCTTTTTCTCCCTTGAAGAGCACCCAACCGGTACAGCAGTGCAGCAGCAGCTTTATTCTCCAGGAAAAATGGATAGAAGTTGCCTTGCCCACCCTGAGCTTTAAATGAACTTTTATTTCAACATCTATTATTCATCTCAGCATTCAGAAACCAGGCTGGTATCCATAACTCTTGAGAGAAGATTTTAAGCATTTGGAAAACAATATTTTGGCTTGTTTTTCTTCCACCTTTTGCACCTTTCTGTTACAGGACTGTCACGTTTCCCGGCTTCCCCAGGAAACTGGGGAAAGCTTTGGGTTTTCCAATGCAAGCAGCATTTTCCAGACCTTCAGGAGCTGCAGCAGGAAAGAGGCTTCGAGCCTCTCCAGGTCCATGCTCAACCTCCCAGCCCTGGTCTCGGTGAACTCCGAGCCTGGGGAGGGGGCGGTGGGATGGGGCTGGAAGGAGCCGGCCCGGGATGCAGCAGCAAACAGCTGCTCTTGGAGCCGGCTCCCGCAGCGCCCGCTTGGGCTTTGGCAGGCTTCGCGCCCAGCGCAGCCTGCAGAATTATTACCACCCTCTGGTTTCTCCAAACATGAAACTTAACAGGATTAAAAATGAGCTTTAAGTGACAAAAAAAGAAGGCGCTGCTCTAAAACTGTTTTGTTTATGTGGCTCCATTAAGTTTAAAATAACAGAGATGGTATCGCGCATAATCATGGCAGTCGTTGTAAAGCATGAATCCGCTGGGGCTAATGATGGCTTGAAGAGCCCTAATGAATCAGTTGTTAACTGCTGCTAATCTGTGCTGCATCAAGGCAATCAAAATGCTCCGGGCATAAGCATATACCTCCTGCATCTGTGAGCAGCCCAGGCAGCGACGTCTCCAGAGTGATGCTCGCCTTCCCACCGTCGTGTGGGGAAATGGTGATCGTCCGTAATTAGAAGTACAGACACATTCCTTGACTAATTCCGCATTTACAGATAGATTTGAGGCTGGCATTAGTCATTTGTTTTTCCCAGCAAACATGTTCTATCTCCTGAGTCACAGACCGGGGGCAGATATATGTGAGTGCTATCACTGTCTCCTGCAGCTGCTGACCCAGCTGAGCTCCACCGCAGCCTCCACAAAACCACCCCCACGACCGCGGCAGAGGCTAAAATCCTGTTTAAAATCGGGTTTGTTCACCCAAAGGTGCGATACTTGTTCTGGCCGGGGCAGCAAGGCCTGTGAGGGGTACAAATCTCCAGCCTTTCAGGCAGCTGGTTACAACCTCCAAGCAGCGTGGGGAGAAGCTCAGAGCTGTGATTTTCCTCTGTTACCTTCCTGCAGGGTGTGGGAGCTCAGCTGGGCTCCCTGAGGGGAAGCCGGGGGAGTATTTATTGCCTTTGGTCAGGCAGGAACAGGGGCTTAGAGGGGCAGCTTTAGCCCTTAATGACAATCTTGTCCTGTCATGGCAATCTTGTCTGTGGGCTGTGGCGGGAGCTGAAGTGGGATCACAGAGGTAAAGCGTAGTCGAAGGTGACATGAGAAGTCAGGAATGGAGACGGCGGGGCTGAGCCTGGTCCAGGCTGGTGCAGTCCAGACCCAAAGCCCCTGCAGCCAGGGGCAAGGTGGGGCGGTGGGCGAGCTCCCCTTTCGGGGGCTTTGTGCTGGGCCAAGGCTGGTGCGCGTTTCGACGCCCGCTTGCCGTGCAGCCAGGGTCAAGGGGGGGCGGTGGCCGAGCTCCCTTTTCGGGGGCTTTGTGATGGCCCAAGGCTGCTGGCTGCAGTGCTGCTCTGTGCTCCCCTTTTGGGAGCTCTAGTGCCAGAGGTAATGGATGGGGCTGAGAAGGATCTTAGCTTGTGAGGTTTAGCAAAAAGCCATTCCCTGCCCTGCCGGGTGCTTCCCGAGCGCTTTCCCGTTTTGTACAAAATGCCTTCAGTGGCCCCCTGTGAAGACCTGCCTTTTCCAAAACACCATCTCCATCTGTCCTGAGAGGTGGAAATTGCCCCGGCCATGTGTGTCCTGCTGGTGGGACTCCAGTTTCAGGATTATTCATGCAAAAGTCATCCATGCAAAGGTTGGGCATTGTCCTCAGATATCGGGGAGCAGGGTGAGGGCATGCTCGTCTGTGGGGCGAGGGCATGGGACAGTGGCTCTAGCCCCTTACTGGGTGTCTGCATGGCATTGCCATCAGCCGCCAAACCCACCAGCCTGCAGAGCTGCCAGGAGCTCCTCCCAGACGCAGGAGCTGATGCCACCAGCTCTGGAGCCAGGACCCAGCACAGGGGTGCTGCTGCTGACAGGGGCTGCTCGCTGGGCTGCCATGGGGACCGGCAGCACCCTTAAACAAGATGTTCATCAGTGCTGGCCATCTCTTCTGCCCCAGCTCCTGTGGCACAGGGCTCCCGGAGGGATCTGCCTCCGCACACTTGCAGAGTCTGGGGGAGAGCAGTCTGAAGTGGCTGGAGCACGGGGCTCTCCAACAGCCGATGCTCATCCCACAGCTTGACTCTTTCAATGTGGCTGCAAACGAGAGGGGATTTAACTGTACTTTTCCATTATTGATTAATTGTTTTGCAGTAACATGTAGAAACTAGTTGTGTTTCTGGGCAAGAGGCACCATCCAAGGATGGACCAGCTCTCCCCCAGAGAGCTATTACTCAGTCTCATGCATCTGTAGTAAAGACTTTGCATCTGGTGTTGTAGAATCCCTTTGGGACCTGAATGATGCTTTAGCATCTGAGTCACTCTCCAGCGGATGCTTTTGACCTGCAGCCCTACGAGCGTTCAGCCGGTGAGCCTCTCACGTAGACGCCTCTCACTGCTGGCCCTGCAGGGAGCAGCTGCAGCCGTGACTAGTTCTGCTCTGCCCAGAAGTGCAGCATTTCTCCTGTAGATTGTCTGCGTGCTGGGGGAAAACAGAGGCTTTTAAAAACCCTTCGCATTAAGCAGTGCTGCAAGAAGGTGACAGTGACTCCTGCGGGGGCACGGAGTCACCCTGGGCCAGGTTTAACC
>NW_010410392.1:9879-12869 GCF_000710305.1 Buceros rhinoceros silvestris | reverse complement strand
CCAGCCGGGGGACGCCAGCCTCTCCCAGTGCTGCCCTGCTCCATGGGCAGTGCCAGGCTCTGTCTAGTGTCCCTACTTTGGACATGTCTGTATTTCCTGGGGTGGGATGGACGCGCCTCTGGGACTCTGAGCTTAGCATTTATTCTGTGTGTTCCCACTCTCTGCCCAAGTCTTCCCTGGCCTGTGCCGGTATCGGGTGAAACGAGTGTGTGAGCAGGGTCTCCCTCTGCACGGCCGGGGTTCTCTCCCGCAGGTGCACCCCACCATTGACTTTCCTGACCCTGAGATCTCGCTGGCTTCTCAGCGAGCCATCACAGAGCACAGTGAGGCATTTGCCGCCTCCTCCGGCAGCTACGGGGGAGGCTGGGAGCGGAGCTGCCTGCGCGTCCCCGCGCTGGCTGCCACCCTGTGCTGGGGGCAGCTAATGATAGCTGGTTCTGAGCTTGGCTGGGCATAACCAGGTGTTGAGAATAGTAACTGGTTTGGCTTTGTACTTAGAGATGAACTTTGGCAAATGAAACAGAAATTCTAATTACCATCAAAGAAATCTTAATTATCAAGCGAAATACCAGGGAGATAATTCTTTAGACTGTACTGAAAGATGTAGGAGGCTGTGGTGATTAGTGTTCCTTTTACCTTTTCAAAGCCCCGGCACAGATTATTTATTACCACTATTTTTATCTTAGAAACTAATTGTGAATAAACGTTAGGATTCCACTCCATCTGATTCTTGCTGGAGTGTGGTAATCTCTGCCGCTGCTGTAATAAATGTGATTGCAAATGCAAAAATTCAGCTAGAACATACTGTCCTTTCACCCGCAGGAAACGGAAGGTTTCACATTAAAAATGCAAGTAAACTGAGAGACCAAAATAAACTTAAAGGGAGATGGTTTGATTTTCCATGTGGTCTGTCAAAACCAGCTCTTTGGCAAACATCTGTCTTCCGACTTAATTCCAGCCTATAATTTCCACTCCCCAGCATCAGCTCGTTCGCTCCATTGCAGCATGCCAGCCAAAGCATCCTCTGGCCGTACGGGAAAGCAGGTGCTGAAAACCTCCCTCCCGCCAAACCCCCGGCACCACGTGGCGTTCCTGCCCATCCCGGCTGCCTTCTGCCATGCTTTCCCCGCCAGGGAATCTTTCCTCCCCTCTGCTTGTCGTCGGCTGAAGTTCTGTTACAGCCAGCGGCTTCTGGAGAAAGCGGCGGGGGAATCTCCTCTTCTGTGCTTGGCTGGTGCTACTTTGGCTTCTCGTGCTGTTGGCTGTGTGGAGACAGCAGGACCGTAGATACCCTCGGGGGTCAGAGGGGCTGTGAGCTTTGTTCACGAGGGGGACTTCGCACCAGGAGGTGAGCGCTGGGGCGGGTGCCTGCCCCTCAGCTCCACGTAGCTCCTGGGCTGCACTGGCTGCTCAGGAGACCTGGCCAGCTGCCGGGCACTGCCCGGCTGCCCTGTCTCATCCTGCAGAGCAGCCCTAAGGGGCTGGTGAGTGTCACTGGGTTTGGGCTGGTGGCAGCCCTGGCTGATGGCAGATGAAAAATTCTCCAAAACTTGGGTTTGCTGTTAGGGAAAGGCAGGAATCGCTACACTCCTTCTGCAAAGGAGAGGAGGGAGCAAAGCAGGGCCTTCCATGAGGAGATACGGTGCCAGCCCAGCACCAATAGCAGCCTGTGTCCTGTAATTCAGCCATGAATAATAATTACCAGGTAAGTGGAGATGGAAGGAGTTTCCCTCCCTCTCAGACAGGGAGGGGAGCAGCACAGCAGGGGTTAAATCTGCAGCAATTTCTGCTGCAGCAACCCAGCACAGTGCAGCCCATCACCAGCATCTCGTCCTGCTTCCAGGGGACAGAGGTGACGTGTGTGCACAGAAGTGGGGGTTCACCACAGCACCAGTGTTCTCTGGTGGCCGCCCAGACTCCCTGTTTGTCAGGGCAAGGACAGGGCACCGTGGTCACACACAGACCTCAACCAGCCGGAGACGGGGCATGTGCTGACACAGCCAGGGCTGGCACAAGGGTTACAGGACTTAAGGCATTCATTTAAATAGGTGTAACTGCAGAAAAAGTGGTCCGGTATGCAGACTAGTATGGAGCGAGGTGCTCTTTAAGGCCCCTTCCAACCCAAACCAGTGTGTGGTTCTCTGACCCGAGGAACCGCTGGCCATGCAGAGCCCACGCTGCTCACATGCAGGAGCTTCATTGCAGTCTCTGCAGCCACAGCCAGGGCTTGGGATTGTCTTGTCTGAGGTGTTAGAGCTGGGTGAGAGCTGGGTGCAGCCCAGTCCTCTCACCACCCCTGCACCCCCAGAGCCCATTCAGCTTAAACTGGGCAGCAAAACCCGTGGGGAGACCTAAACTGCACGTCAGCATAGAAATGGGGATGACTTGGAGCACACGCAGAAGGTAAATTGTCGAGAGCAACATCCTGAAGAGCTGGGAATGGCTCCCCTGTGCCAGGCAGTTGGGCTGGCAGGGCAGAAGGGGGCTAGGGGAGGGGCAGGGGTGCTCAGCCCCTGGGATGCTGTGCGGCTGGGGCCAGGACTTGGAGAGCGGGGCAGCAGCCAGGCTGCCCTGCTAAGGAGACTGGGCTAGCAGCGAGATGTGTCCGCTAGCCATGCCCAGGCAGGGTCCTGTCCTCCACAGAGGGCTGGCCCTGAGGCTGCTGGAGGGTACCTTGCTGTTTGAGGAGACCACACAACACCATCAGGGCAAAGAGGCAAGAAAGGAGGGGGTTGTTCTTCTGAGCCACCAACCGAGAGGGACCAGGCGGTCTGGACGAGCTTTAGAAGCAATCCAAACAGCCCCAGCAATCAGCCTCAGATTCCTTCTGGACTGAGCAGTTGCTAGTGGTTGTTCAGAAACAAACACAAACCCCACTTCGATCTCATCGAGTCACTCTTGAAGCACAAGATAAACTCCATCCTCTCTGCTGTGGCTGCCAGGGGGGAAAGGGGGGGTCTGGACACCCTGCCCCCGGTCCTCCTCGGGCA
>NW_010410392.1:9339-9776 GCF_000710305.1 Buceros rhinoceros silvestris | reverse complement strand
ACCCGCGCGCTTGGCCTGCTGGGGCAGCCGGTGGGCAGGGGGACGGCTGCTTGATGGGCAGAGGGACGGCTGGTGGGACATCCTCCCTCTGCAACGGCCCTGCGGCCACCCTGCCCCTGTCCCACTGGGGCCAGGGACACTCACTGCGAGAGGATCTCAGGGCCTCCAGCTCGCTGCTCTCTGCCAAATGCTCAGACCTGCCCGTGTTCTGTGCTTAGGGCAGCGCTGCAGCCGCCAACGTCTCAGCTGGGAGCAGCAGAGGCTGTGGGAGCAGTGGGATCACCAGTGGGATCACCTCCCCACACCCAGGCGCTGGGCTTCTGCCCCGTGCTAAACATTATCCAGGCAAGGCAGGATGAGCACCCCGGCTGAAGGCAGATGCAGGAACGAGGGACTGACACCTAAAGGCGGGTGCCACCCCCCCTGTGGTGGGCCCT
>NW_010410392.1:8823-9200 GCF_000710305.1 Buceros rhinoceros silvestris | reverse complement strand
CTCCCCTGTGATGGTCCTGGGGCAGGAGTCCTGCCATTCCTGGCGTGTTTTTAATAGAACGTCAACTATATTTAGATCATACAAATAAATACATTCTTGGCTTGAGCGAACTTTTCAATGCCTGATGAATGAGCAGGACCTCTTCCACAGGAAACTATAAAATTCCTGAGGTGATGGCTGGCCTCTGCCGGGGCGAAGGGACGCAGAGCTCTGCGCTGCTGCCAGCCTGTGCTCAGTGTCTGTGCTAGCAGAGAGCACCGGTCATCGCCGTCAGTAACAACGGCACTGCTGTGTTTAGGATTAGTGCTGCAGGGGGAAGAGGAAAGAAACTTAACGAAGCTGACATCTGTACCCGCACCCTTCCACTAATCCTGCTG
>NW_010410392.1:4255-8617 GCF_000710305.1 Buceros rhinoceros silvestris | reverse complement strand
GCTCTTGGGGGACCGCGCCCGAGCGTGGCCGTTTTCTGCCACCTCATCCCCAGCACCGTAACTAGGGATGCTCGGGGGCCTTGGTTAATTCCTTAATAACTCTTCATGGACTTGCTGCCTGGGAATTCATCCAGCCTGCTCCCGAGCATCCCCCGCCGTGTGCCTGTGCACCTCCTCGGGTAACGTACCACGAGCTCAGGCTGCAGCTGGAGCACAACTGTAGGCTGGCTTAAATGACTCTTACTGCGGTCACCGCAGCACGGGTCTGAGTGCTGGGGGCCCCTCCTGGGACCAGGGAGGAAATTCTGCCTGGCAAGTCCAAAGTTTTCTGCCACCCCCACCTGCCCCCCCACTCTGAGTCTTTGAGGACTTGTAAAACAAGTTTCAATCTTTTGACACAACAGCCTTTAACTGCAATTTTAATCCAATAAACATGCTAAATTGGTCGCAGTGGCCAAGCTTTCAGCTCCCCCCCTCCTGTTCCTGGTGGCAGGGGAGGGCAGCATCGCAGAAGACAGGAGGCGGGTAGATTCCCAGTGGGTTTGGCTGGGCTCCCCAGCAGATCGTTGGCCTGCAGCTCCATCCTCCCCCGGGGCCCTGAGCACACTGGGACAACCCAAAAACCTCCTTCATGCCAGGGGGGATGAAGACTGGCACCAAAGTCTACCAGCTTCCCACCAGCTCCCCTGTCCCTCCAGGTCCCCCCAGGGCCACAAGTGCCAGCTCCAGTCCTGGGGGCTGCAGGCAGCAGGAGTGGTGTTCTCCCCTGCCCCCCCTTTTCAGCCTGGTTTAGCTTCATCCATGTGTTTTTGCTTCCAGCATCTTTAAAATAACATTTATTCTGTTTTCTGGAGGAGCTCCATAGCTTTAAGTTGAAAAGCCAAAAGCATGTTGAAGAAATGCTTCAAAACCCAGGATCTTCCCAGGAAAAAGAATTCTCCCTGCATTGATCTGTCTGTCTGCCTTAGCAGAGAGATTCTTCACATAGCGACCTCCTGACACAGCCCGCGTTTGTGGACGAACCGCCCTGAGTCAGGCTGCTTTTGCTCTCATCTTTCCGGGTCCTGGAAGGTTTTTTCCGGAGCCTGAGGCTGCGCAGGGCTCCACGCTCTCAACATGCTAATGTCATATCTGTGTTTTGCTCTTGCTAATCATCAGTCAAACTCCCTTTTTAGGACATATTTTCACTAAAATGCCGCCTTATTTGGCCTTTTCCTCTCTGTGATTCCGGTGACATCACCCACCAAGCAGCTGATTCAAAGTGCTATCGCCCCTGCGGGTCCCTTTGGCAGAGCAAGGAGCTGCTGTGCTGGGGTGTGGGGGACACTGGGGCAGTGTCCCCTCTCACCGGGGACCTGGCGACAGTGGGGCTGCAAGCCCAGAACGCAGCCCGCACAGGGAACATTGAACCTTGCTCCACACCGGGGACCGGAGGAGGAGGTACTGGGAGGCACTGGGAGAGGAGTAGGAAGCACTGGGAAGGTACTGGGAGGCACTGGGAGAGGTGTAGGAGGTAGTGGGAGGCGAGGAGTAGGAGGTACTGGGAAGGTGATGGGAGGCACTGGGAGGCACTGTGAGGCACTGGGGCTCGGCTGCTGGTGATCGTGCCCAGTCCTACCTGGCACCTGGGCACGTGTAAGTGACAGTCTACCACCAGAGCCCCCTCTGACACACCGCATCATCCCTGATGTTTTACCTGGGTACCACCCCAGTGCCCTTCTCGCGGCAGGGCCGGCAGCTCGGCTCGGTGGCGGGTGGGCTCCAGCTCCTGCTCCAGCTGGGCTGCAGCCCGCTGGGTTCATTCCTCTCCCTGCTCACCCTGCGGCTCTGGCTGAGCTGGCACTAATCTGTCCTGCTGCCAAGACCACATCAGCTGGAGGCAGCTCTGCAGTAAATCAGGGGTGCTCTTTCCTCCGGCACACGCCAGACAGGTTTTCCCCTCAGAATAGCAACAAACCAGCTTCACAGCTCACAGGGAGGTTTCTGTTCTCAGTCCTGCTCCCCCCAGACCCCGCTGCTCACCACAGAATCCACGTCTACAATGTTTCCAGATCACCCACTGGGTTTCCTGTCGGTCCCGCTCACGGAGCATCGCAGCTGGTTGCTCTTGCCTGGCAGCTCTGGCTGGAAGGGGAGCACTGGTCCTGGCGAGGGTGTGACGATGAGACTGTGTCTTCATCGTCCATCATTCACTGCGGTGGGTGAGGTGTTCTCCCACCGGGACGGGGTAAGAACCTGCTGCCCCCACGTGTGCAGGCAGCGGGGCTGTTCTCCGTGCCAGTGCCCCCAGGCAGACCTGGCACCGCGCCACGGCACAGCATGGCCGGGATGGCCTGGGAGAACCAGCTGTATGTCCCTGCTCTGGAACTTTCTTCTTGCCGTGTCAGAAATTCACAGCCCAATTCCATAAACCTCCTTCTGGCTGAAACCCCACTATAAAAAAAATCCTGTGCCAAGAACTAATTAGACATAAAAATAAGATCAGTTTTGAAAAATCAGATGAAGTGGGATATTTCTGGGTTAGGGATGTTTCCTGATTGCATAAACCCAAACAAAACAAAACTCGCATGTTAATGACTTCAAAGAGCTAAACCATTTTCTTTTGCTGCATTTAAGAATTAATCTGAGTTATTTTATTACAAGAAGTGGGTTTTGCCAGCTCCTGCTGCTGGTATTTCTGTCAACGAAGTGGCTGAGGACTGTTTAGATTGGGATGTCCATTGCCACCGGCTGGGACCAGGCAACCAGGGCTGTGGCCACACTATGTCCATCCCTCACATCCCTCAGGTCCTTCGCTCCCACCTCTGGCAACCCCGTTTTTCAGTGCCACGTACCCTGTGGGTGATGGAACGGCGTGGGGAGATGTCCCAGGGCGGGGAAGGGAGTGGGACCACCTTGGGGTCAGCCTCTGGAGGGGGTGAGGGAGCTGATGCAGGTGCTGGTGGGCGGATGCTGCTCTGGGCCCTTCTCCACAGCCCTGCCACCGGACCGTGAACAGAACCCTGTGCCAGGGAGCCAGCAAAGATAAAGCACGTTTCTCAGTGTCAGCTGCTCAGATGATTTATAATGAGAATGTAGAGGAGGGAAAAGCATTGAAAAATCCCTATCTATCTGAGGCAATATTCATGAAGCAGCAGCAAGAACTGCAGCATCCCACGGATGTTGGAGTCCCCTTGAATTCTTGCATCTGTTATTGCCATGGAAGAGCTCGGATGGTGAAGCCATCAGCTTGCCCTGCTTTACAAAACCCAAGGAAATACCTCTCCCACGCGGGAAGGGAAGGAAAAGAGCCCTTACAAGTGACTGAAGGGTCAGAGCAGGAAACCTCCCGCCCCGGGAGGCACCTCTGGGGCTGACAGATGACATGGTCAGTGGCC
Source organism: Buceros rhinoceros silvestris (assembly GCF_000710305.1). Classification (NCBI taxonomy): domain Eukaryota; kingdom Metazoa; phylum Chordata; class Aves; order Bucerotiformes; family Bucerotidae; genus Buceros; species Buceros rhinoceros. The sequence goes on along the minus strand of NW_010410392.1, from coordinate 5,240 downwards.
TGAGCTGTAGCCGGGAGCTTGTTCAGCCTTGTCACTGTCCCAGCACAGGCTGTGGAGCAGAGATTTTATCTCTTGCTCTCTGCTGGCTTTGCTCTTTGGGGCTGCCCTTGCAATAGAGAAGTCATTAGTAATCGGGCAGCAGCTCAAAGGAGCTGAGCGATGGTCTGTGGAGCTCCTTGCTTTCCCAGGCCAGCAAATGTTTCTGACTCTTTATTTGGTGTTGTTCTCGGGTTCCGAATTACCACGAATTAGTGACAGGGCTTGCTCTCATACAGAGCGTGTTTTTAAGGACATGAAAATGCATTAATTGGTCCAGGCACCAAGAACATGCGAAATAAACTGAATTTCATTTTGGGATTAAGAAGGAAAATCCAAGGAGGCTCCCAGACAAATCTGAGAACATATGATAGCTGCAGTTAATTGAAGTATTTCAACTGCCTTTTTTCCCCCTTAAACGTTTGAAATTTGTTTTCCCAAAACGGGGATGTCTCACAGAGAGCTGCAATTTGGGCTCACATACATCACTTTATATCTGACACCTCAAACGGAACCGGGTTTTTGCATCCAGCTGCAGTGAAATGCAATGCCAGGGTGCGTAGCTTACTCTCATGGGTTCTGTTTTACAGGGAGTTTCTGCTCCTTCTTTTGCTCTCCAGTTCTCCGCTGGCTTTTTCCCAGCTGAACAACTTGAGGGCTCCTGCAGAGGAGGCTGCACCAGGCTGGGAGGACCCAGCGCACTGGATGCACCCAGGGCGCTGCTTCTGCCCATCCAGGGAGGCTCCTGGGGGCATGCCCAAGCTGGACCACTGTGCAACCACAGCTCCAGTTTGTTCTGGGTTTGTAGGAAAATAATAGTGCCCAGACGTCCCGAGGGCAGCCAGCAGAGCTCGGTGCCATTACCTGCAGGAAGCTGCTAGATGCCTGGCCCTGAAAGGCTTCAAAGGCTCTTTTGGGGAGTGCAGACAGAGCTGATGGCCGAGCGCTG
>NW_010410392.1:2594-4139 GCF_000710305.1 Buceros rhinoceros silvestris | reverse complement strand
TGCCAGCCGGGCTCAGACCTGGCACTGCAGCCTCCAAAAACTCTGCTGTGGCCAACCGTAGCCCCCCAGCTCGGGACCGAGGGGTGGGGCTGGCCGTGCTCTCCTTTTTCACCACAGTCTCCACCACCCTCCTGGGTGGTAACCATACCATTTTTGTGGTAACCATACACAACCACACACCATCCCAGCTCCTATCATGCAGCACTGGTCACTTCGTCCATCGAGGGGAGGCCTGGCCTCTGTGTAGTACCAGTCCCTGGTGACTTACCATCTCCCAGTGGGGACCCACAGGTCACTTGGGACCACCATAGTATAAAAGCAGAGCTTAAGGTGGCCCTTGGAGCAGGGCGGCTGGGGATGCTGAAGGAGCCGGCAGAGCTGGAGGTTCCTGGGACTGCAGCAGAAGCCCCAGGAAAAGCTTTTGCAGCAGCCTTGTGTGATTTTTTGCTAAAAGCAGCCAAACCAACAAGACTAAAGACCCATGCTCCGGGTGAGGGGCTGACGTTCCTGCACAGATGGTGTGCACTCGCTCTGTGCCGGCAGCGGCTGCTGTGGGCTCTCCACAGGGTCTGAGATTAACATTTAACACTGAGGAGCTCGCTGCCTGAGGTCAGAGTCAGCCCTTCGAAACGGTGTTTTATCAGAGGCCCAAAGCGATGCAGCAGCTTCCTGTTACAACCAAGCGCATCTGGTTTGGGTTTTCGGATGTATCCCTTGATCCCCGACATAAGGGGCTGGTGCTTTGCCAGCCCATTGTGTCTCAGTTGGAAACAGATGGTACAGGCTGAAAATTTGATTGTGTTCTAAACCAGTCCGAAGGATTTAATGCCAACCTGCTGGCCAGAGGCACTTTAAGAGCCCTGTCCCCTGGCTGGTGGCCACACCACGGACCTGGGGACAAGGCTCATGCCAGCAGGACCCATCCCATCCCTGGCCTGACCTCGCCGTCCCAGGGCAGACAGACTCTGCGTTTGAAATCCATAAACCCATCTATTTCCATGCTAGGGCTGCTGAATTCTCCTGACCCTGATTTACCTCTGCCTGGATTTTGTTCTCAAACTAAGTGAAATCAAGAACCAAAAGTGTTCCAAGAACTTAATTCTGATGGAAAGCTTAGTCCTGCCTAAAGAGGATGAATAGATTAATACTCACTTTGATGGCAGCCTTTCTAAGTTACATTTTTGGTGACTAAGAAGCCATAAAGAAGAGCTGCTTCAGGGAAGACACAGTTATCCTGACACGTTTTCATCAAAACCATTCAAAACTTGCCTTTAGAGTTTCGCAGAAGCTACTGATGTTTCAAAATCTGATGACTTTTATATTTTTTTACCCCAGGCAACAGCACTTGTAGGAAACCCCTTGAACAATCCTGGTTTCCTCTTGGTGAGCATGCCCAGGGCACAGTTTCTGGTGCTGTAAATAGATATTCTTCCCTGAGTCCCCTGTGCTTTGCCGTGAAGGGTGTTGACTTCACCTCTGCAGGGCTTGTGCTTGCAGCAGCGCTGATCCCTCCCCGGGCTGCCGTTCAGCCTCCAAAAGCTGACG
>NW_010410392.1:1856-2379 GCF_000710305.1 Buceros rhinoceros silvestris | reverse complement strand
TTGTTCGAGGTAACACCTCCACATCCTCTGGGCAGCGTTAATATTTGCACGGTGTTAAAATACAGGCATGTTTCTTAGTCCAGGTTAAAGCCCTGGCAGTGCCCCAGCCCTTGCCAGCCTGCGAGACTGCCTGGATGTGCTCCGGCACACAGCGCTCGGGGCTTGGCGCTGCGCTCGGTGTTTATACACAGATAAATGTGTTAGTATCTGCGGCAGCACCGCCCGAGCGACAGCGGCACGAACAGGCACCATCATGGGCTGAGCAGAGAAACAATTAACCTGACTACAGTCCGCGAGGCAAACACAACCCAAACCTGTGTCCCTGCTGACTACAGTCCGCAAGGCAAACACAACCCAAACCTGGGTCCCTGTGCTACCGGCTGCTGGGGTGTGTGGGCAGGAGGAGCCCCCTGTGTCACTCAGCCAGATGGGGGTCCGTGCGTGGCCCTTCCCGTGCACTAATACACTGGTGACCAGCCTGGAGCCCCACGTGGGGAGTGGAGGCTCTGTGGAGGTCCTCGAG
>NW_010410392.1:0-1688 GCF_000710305.1 Buceros rhinoceros silvestris | reverse complement strand
CGAGTGCAGGACGCAGGGCAGCCGCTCTGCCCGCGCCAGGCATGTGCCCGGGCACGGCCATGCAAACCCGCTTGGCATCCCTGGGCGGTAGGAACGCAGCTGTGATTTTTCCATCCTAACCTGCCACTTCCCGTCTTTGATTTCTCATCAGAGAGTTTAAAAGGCCTTTTGGTAGCACAGGAACCGTGGTGGTGTCTGGAGAGGGACGGACACAATGCAGGCAGCACTTCTGTCATGCAGCAACTGGAGAATAACTATGTGTTCATCACAGAGAAGCTCAGGAACATGAGGGGACTTCATCAAAGCACAGCTCCAGTACAGACACCAGGAAACCACTGGACTTACACTGTTTGTGAACTGGCCGATGGTGTTTGCAGAGGGATCCCCTTGAACCGCCACTCCACACTGTCTGGTATCCTCCATCCCAGGCGGGCAGCATCCATCCCCTCTCCTGGCGTGGTGGCGCCACCGAAGCTGTTTGTTGAGGGTCCCCCCCCTCCAGCCACGAAACAGTCCATCCCAAACCCCAGGGAACGTATGGAAACCCCTCGACATCAAGCCCCGCAGTCGATGTATCATGAGCAGTTCATTAAAGGCAACTTGTTATGAATTTGGAGATTCCCAGAGTATGCGATTGTTTAGTCCCTGTAAAATCAACAGAAAAGAAAAACCTCTACAAGGAGTTTTCCTTGGATTTGAAAAATTTTCTGAGCAAATTCAGAGCTGCAAGATCAGAAGGCTGGTGCCTTCCAGCTGGTCAGCTTTCGAGTCCCCTCTCACTCAAAGGGTCACTTTTCAAGCCTTGTCAATCTAAGGGAATTTATTTAGGCAGCCCCAGGGGAAGGCCTTGGCAAAGCATCAGTAGGTTTCTCTTATAAAAGAGACCTTTATTCACCGGTCTTGGAGTTGGCCTGAGCCTCGTTTGGCTTTTTGAGTTCATGTGCAGAGAAAATGCCTGTCTTTGACAGTTTCCATGCTCCAGTGCCGTCCTGGGGCTCCGGAGGAATTTGCTCAGCCTGTAATGAAACATCTGGCTCCACAACAGCTGCACGCGGCGCCTTCTTGCCCTGGACAGGGAGGTGCCGGAGCCTTTGGCATTACGGGCATCTCCCCCAGCGCTGCGCTTGGGGCAGCCGGCTGCAGGCGGGCAGCACACTGGGCGATACCCCAGTGCGAAGGCAGATGAGACACTCAGGAAAAAAATTACCATGTTAGTGCTTTCTTCCCCCAGATCCGTTGCAGCGTGCACTGGGACAGAAAGTGCTTCAGGGAAAAGCCCTTTCCCCGCTCTGGATGGTAGGTGGAGCTGAGGCGTGGGCAGCTGGAGCTCCAGAGGACCCAGCGTGCCTGCAGCACTCGGGACCTGCAGACCTGGACCACCACTGCGGGGCTTCCGTTCCGATTCATCCCCCAGCCCCCTTCCCACAGCTCTCACTGACACCGGTGTAAGGGATGGGCACGGGGTCCCCAGACGATGCGACAGGACAGATTTCTAGCGAAGGCTGTAGAAAAGCAGCAGGAGAATTACCTTTGCCAGGAAAGCGGGGCAGGGAGATACGTCAGCACTTTGCACAATTTAAAGAGGATGTGATTAAACTCCTGCGTGCTCAGGCGCTGCAGCGCTGGTCCCACAGCCAGCGGGACGATGAGGGACAGTCTCAGCTCACCCTCCCGTCAGCAGCTGGGAC
>NW_010410391.1:539-1028 GCF_000710305.1 Buceros rhinoceros silvestris | reverse complement strand
GACGTATAGAAACACCTATACCGTGCCCAGGCAGAGTCACAGGGGAAAGCTGCAGAGCAGCAGCAGCTCCACTCCAGCATCCCTCTCTCCCCTCCAGGACAGCCCGCTCTCCCCAGCTCTCCTTGCACACTGGGGAGCTGTGGAAGGGAGGGGCTGGGATGGCAGAAAGGGGGGTGTGCAAAGAAGGCCTACAATTTCAGGGGTTTGCGCTGAAGCTGTCCTGCCACGGGTCCTTAGATGATTGATTTGGAGCTCAGTGTGTGACTTCGAGTCCACAGTGAGGATAAACACGCTGAAGATGCTACGGACACGTGAGTCTCCTGTGGAAAGGAAAAGGAGGACTCTGTGACCCCAAGACCAGTCAGACCCCTCCAAATGCATCAGGTCGAGTGCTGCTGGGCTATCCACACCGGAGACAAGACCTGTCCCGGGAGCGTCCGCGCTGCGGCAGGCGGGGGGGTGTAGCCGAGGAGGCTGGCGCCAGGAGGT
>NW_010410391.1:0-424 GCF_000710305.1 Buceros rhinoceros silvestris | reverse complement strand
CGGGCGGGGGGTGGTAGCCGAGGAGGCTGCAGCCAGGAGATAAGGCTGAGCTGTGGCTGTGGCAAGGGGCGGGGCTGGATGCGGGCTGCAGGCAGGCAGCCGGGCTGGGGCTGCAGCGGGGCAAGCCGGGCTCAGGCTGTCTCCTTCATGTGTGTCTCACTTTGTATTGAATGATGTTAACCAGGGCTGGAGCTGGCGCCTCCGCCTCATTACCTTCAATTACAATAATTGTTGCCTCTCTCCAGTGTTTTGCATTTCTCCCTGGGGGAATCTCTCTCCTTCTTCTTTTCCAGCCTTGCTCCAGCTTACCCCGATCGATTGGATCGCTCTGGCCCCGGTCCTGGCAGCGATGCCTCCAGGAGGATAAATGTAAATCGTCCTATTGATCGGGAGGAGTAGGAAAACGGCTTTTTTGGGAGAAGGA
>NW_010410390.1:0-285 GCF_000710305.1 Buceros rhinoceros silvestris | reverse complement strand
GTCCCAAGGAGATGTCAAGGAGGTGGGGACCACGAGGACAGCACGTAGAGGTGTCCGGGGAGCTGTGGAGGGGCATCTGGGCATCTCTGGGAGCTGTGGGATGCAGGTCATCAGCAAGAGATGGAATAACGCCACCACATCGGGGAGGGAGGGAGGGAGGGAGGACGGGAGGACAGGGGGATCAGGCAGGAGAAGAGCTGGTCGAGAAAATCATCTGCCCTTCTCTGCAGAGCAGGAGCCCTGCAGTTGTGCCAGGTGAACCCTGGACCCACAGAGAGGGCGTCA
>NW_010410389.1:1699-1912 GCF_000710305.1 Buceros rhinoceros silvestris | reverse complement strand
GGACATGTTGAAGGAGCTGGAGGTCATGTTGCCGCTCGTCGTCATGGTGTTCATGGTCATGTAGGTGTTCATGGTGTTCATGGAGCCCAGCCCCGAGTTCATGTTGCTCACGGGCACCGAGGAATAAGCCTAGGGCAGCGAGACGGAGAGAAGCGTGTTAGGGAGGAGAGAAGGGGGGGCCGGGACCCGCCCGGGGCGGACGCACACCACCAC
>NW_010410389.1:0-1545 GCF_000710305.1 Buceros rhinoceros silvestris | reverse complement strand
GCCCGGACAGCAGTGCAAACGCCCTGCCGCGGGACTCCCGCCGCCCGCGTCCCCGACTCCCGGCAAAGCGCTTCCCCAAAAGCGGCGCGGAAAAGCTGCTGGCACGATGGAAAGGTCTAATTCAGATTTGTATGTGTTTATAAATAGTAATGGAGTGAGGAGTGCTCCGTCCCGACGTGTTACCGGCGTGCCGCGGCTGCCGCCGTGATCGCCGGGGCGCACGGACCGGAGGCCTTCCCGGAGCAGCTCCGCACCCCTGCAGAGCCGGGCTGCGGGCTTCATCTGCTCAGGAAAGAGGTTTTTCCTCAAGCAATATTCCCGCGGTTTTGCTGATTTTGTTTCCTGCCTCGCTAGCTAAATATTTAAACTCATGAGATTATTTAAATTTACTGGCGTACACTGTCCGCGACAAGGAGAAATTCAGCTGTCTGCACTTTCTTGAAATAATATCACGCGTCTCTCCCACCGTGCACTGATTTAAATATCTATTCTCACACAAGTTGCGATAATGCCGGAAGAAAAAAATAACCCCAAACCCCCAACAGCTCACGTCCGCTCATTTCAGCTGTGGAAAGCTTCCCCCTTGACTTCATTTTCTGTCAAGTCAGTCTTTAATTTAAAGTTAAAAAACCCCCAAACTTTCCCAAAGTACGAAAAGCCTGAACTTTCCCTGCCTGAGATTCCCTACAATTTCCCGACGTGCAAAATTTGTAGCTCCCTACCACACAACACAACTCTTTAAAAAGGCAGAAGCGGAGAGCCTGGATTTGCGCTTTCCAGTACGGCACCTGATCTAACAGGAGGGAGAAAGACGTTCCCAGTTTACCTCGAGCAAAGGCAATACGCCTAAGAAAAAGAGCTTTAGGTGACAGTTAAAGGTATAAAATTCATTACTGTTCACTACAAATTCCATAAGCTTATCAACGCGCTTTTAATTTAGAGGATCACATTAATTATTTGAGATGGTGGAATGCGGATGGGTTTGCCACCTTGCATCCACGCGGTGATTCAAATTAAATAGCAGGGAAGGAGAAAAGATTGAGGCTCAAAACCAGCAAAAGCAAAGGTCGTTTAACTTTATGTTTGTGGATAATGAGTGTGGCGAGGACAAACGAGTTTGGAAACGGCACAGAATTAGGATGACCCTTATTTGCCCTTAGCCGTCTTTCGTCTGTTAAATAAGGTGCCAGTAGGGTGACACGTATCTGCCTGTGCACGCGTGGCCTATGGGCGCTGTGTGCCAGCTCCGGGGTGCAGGGACGAGGTGTGGGGACTGTGGAGCCGTGTGTCCGGGTGTGCTGATGCAATGCCCGGGTGCGGACACCTAGTTGCCTATGGGCGCTGTGTGCCAGCTCCGGGGTGCAGGGACGAGGTGTGGGGACTGTGGAGCCGTGTGTCCGGGTGTGCTGATGCAATGCCCGGGTGCGGACCCCTAGTTGCCTGCCTCGCCTCTACACTTCCTTAAAACGGCTCCTTCCCGGGCGAGAATCCGAGGGGGTGCTGGAGGGGCTGCCAGCCGACGGCTTCTCCCGGGGACCCCCACCG
>NW_010410388.1:3758-4000 GCF_000710305.1 Buceros rhinoceros silvestris | reverse complement strand
TCCCGCACGTCAACGCCTGCCGTACCGCAGGGCATCGCCGCTAGAAGGCGGCAGTGTATTAAAAACAATAAAACCTTCTCTCCTTTCAAGGGTGCACCGAATCCCCTTCCCGGTTTCAAATAAGACCGTAATGAGCAGTAAAGATCAGTCTCTTTCACCGGGGACCTGCCCCCGCTCCACAAGCCCGCACGGTGCCAAAGGCGCCTGCACAGCTCGCTCCCAGCGCTCCGCAGACAAGCAAA
>NW_010410388.1:0-3679 GCF_000710305.1 Buceros rhinoceros silvestris | reverse complement strand
CCCCCGCCCTACTTTCCCAACAAGGGTAGGTGAGCGCGAAGGCAGAGGTGAAGGGCAGGAGATACTTTGTTGCTGCTCCGGGATAACAATATCACCACATGTAACCTCATCTGAGAAAAACACAGCTATTTTATTTCAGCCAAGTTCAAAGTGAAGCAAGAAAAAAAATCTAAAACACGGTTCAGGACCTCTGATTGAGGGATAAAAACAAGCTGATTCAACAAGTCTACAGTAGATTTACAGGGGAGAGCAGCTGTACTGTTCAAGACTAATTTAGACCTAACGGGAGTTTCCTTTCCGGCTAAAAAACCCAGCAGTTTGCTTTAATGTTAGGAGAGTTCTCCAGCTGAGTCCCAAAGGGCCTTTTTCAGCTGTGCCACAAAGGCAGATGGAGCAAGGGAAGTACATTATCATGCCAAACCGATCTATGTATGGAAGAATATTGCAATACTGCTTACTCCTTAAATACTTGAATGCCAAATGAAAACAGGACCTCACAATTTGCTGTGGGTGGGGAATTGTCATTTGGACAAGAATCTCATTTAATAAGCAAAACCACAATATCTCCATTAATCATGTTCATAGACTTCAAAGCAACTTTTTAAAGTTTTCAGCATACTATCATTATTAAGATTTTCATCAGAAATTTAGGTTAGATAGTAACTTTGCCTTTTTTTTATGAGCCAGAGTAATACAGTGCTCTGTTTCCAGCTGCATTTAAAATCCTTCTTACCAAAAACAGTGTCCTTCTTTTAAAGTCCAAAAATACGGAATTCTGATTTAGCATCTCTTCATGATAATAAGTAGAGCATGGATACAAACATGCTCGCCTGTCGTTAAGTTACAGAACAGAGGTTTTATTACATAAATTAGCATTGATTTGAAACAGTGCCATTATGAAGTTCGGAAGAAAAGCATATAAGGATCTGGGCTATCAAACATGTCCACTATTTTTGTGAATAGCATTAATAAACTAATTATCACGGTTTTATCCATGTATTTAATTTGAAGTGTTTTTCTCATTAAAAATTACAGTTGAGGTCATATCTGCAGAGCAGCTATGAAAAAAACAGCCTCAAGCAATGGCCAATATTGTAAAACTTGGTGGTACACATCTAAAACCATCTTAAAGTTGGTAAGATTAGAATTAATGTCAGAATTTATTCCCATAGTAAAGAGTCTTGGAGGTTTATTTTTCTTTGAAGCGTTGAATATTTAAGTGGGCAACTATTCATGATGTCAGTTATCTTTTCTGAAAAAACAGGCACTTTAATTTTGGAAGAGAGAAAATCTAATTTATTATAAAGCGATTTATAAAGAAAGTAGGAGAACTGGGTATGGATTAAAAAGCTAATTATAAAGTGTAATTCAGCTGCACATGGGCATACCATGGTTCTTTTGAACAACTATGGAACTAAAAAAAAAAAGATATTAAATGTACCATTAGATTGACAGAATCTTCTTAAAACACCATCATCTTGCTATGTAGTTCTTTGCAAGTGTCCAGGCATTTCTCTGTACTTCGGTTTGACATCCTAACTCCAGCACTTGTTAGTGAAATATATTGTTAGGCACAAGCATAAGCCTGCAGAACCAGAACTGGACTCTTAAAATAAAACAGGAAAATCTCACCAAAACCAAATCCCTAATCTTTTCAAACTCTTGCAAACAATTCAACACAACAAACGCCCGCAAGGATGTGGGCCAGAACATCTGGTGTCAAAAGGTCCGTCTTTCACTGAAACTAGTTAACTTTACAGCCCGGTTTGATGACCCGTATGAGAGGTTTGTCCCTTAAAGAAACTGATTCCATAGCTCGTTCTTCAGATTTGTGGAAAGACTGTTCTACTACACAACAGAAAAGTTTAAAATTCTATCATGGAAAAAACACAGATCAGCCATTAAATATAGTTGTTTAGTATAAGCTATATTAAACCAAACTACATGAGATTTTAATCTAGAAAACTGTAAATAGAAGACATAAGTTTCAGAAGTATTAAGGCCTCAGACAAAAATTAAAGAACTGATGCATTAGAAGTAGGTGCCTAGAACAGCTTACTCCCTGTGCTCTGTTGAATTCTCTTGACTATTCCTATTAGGTGTGATTTAAATAATGTATACTTAGAGTGGTACAATTTTTTTATTGTATATAATTAGAATAAAATGAACTTGGTACAAAAATCAGCATGATATAAAACATACTAAGTTAGATTCACTTTGGTAGATGCAAAAGTTGTTTTAAACACTCCCATCTCTTCACTCAAGATTAGCTTAGCCTCCAAAATAAAATGTGAGTAATCAAAGGTATTACTCTCTCCTCATACAGTGCAAATCTTTGCAAATACAAAAATAAGTCATAGTTGCTCTCCTCAGATCCTTTCCTGTACTTGACACTATACAAAAGCAGCACAAAGATCTTAAAACTTGTCCTGCCCAAAGGTAATGCCTTAGCAGTCTTTACATTCTTGTTGCAATCCTTTTATACCAGTCAAGGGAGGACACAAAGCTGCATTACAGTAAAAACCTGGTAAAAACTAAACACCAATATATGCAATTAAAATCCTCACCATGTATTTCTCTAGACTGTTGATAAAACACAAGTAATATTTAAATACAAAGGGCATTTGCTGAGTTTTAGTTCTAGGCAAACCCTCTGTATTATACCAAGCATAATTTCTTCTACAAGGGTCACTTTGTCAAGATGTGAAAAAAAATCCAGGCATTAATACCCCCTGGAAAACCCTGGGCTGCGCCAAACGCACCCTTTGCCAAAACTGCTGCCGAACTCTGTAAGATGACTAGGCTGGTGGTTCTCACCTGGCTATCTTGGCAGACCACAGAACACGCTGGAAGGTAAACCTCCACATTTTTGGTGACCCAGGCAGGCAGAGCTTATTCTGCCCTGGCTATAGTTAGAGGGCCTCTTTATGAAGGATGTGAAAGGATGGATTTTATAACAAAAACAACAACAAATTTTGTTTATGTAAATATATATATATGAAAGATAGGTCTCTCTTGGGGAAATATAAATTACACTATTTTTATTCTTTGTTACTTTATTAGGATTTTTGTTAAGAATTAGAATACAGAAGCATAACTGGGTAATTTTATGACTGGCAAAGAGTATGTGAAGACAAAGAACGAAAGAAAAACAAAATTCACCCTTATTTTCTTACCAAAAATGGTACATTTCCCACAGTTTTGTTTTTTTTCTCAGCCCCCTAAGGAAACCATCCATGACTGAGAATAACCCCATACAAGCTCAGTATGGCACGAGGGACAGATGTGGGTGACGCTTTGAATGAACCAAGCTGTGAATAAAAACAAACGCTTGACAGACACTGTAGCAAAAGGGAACAACTTTCTTTTGAATCTTACAGTATGTACTGGTAACTGCAATCCTATTGCAGCAGCAGATAAACCGGGAGAGTAATTCCTAAAGATTTAGGAACAAGGCATTTGAGAAAGAGGTATAGAACTGTTTTTTACTAGTCCGGGCTTGCTGAGCTGGGCACCAGCGGGCCCTGCGGTGGAAGAGGTTATGAATGGCACGTCTCTGTAGAGGAACCGTCTTACCGGGCAACCAGCGAAGGAGATGAAGTTCCAAGTTACAAGGCTCTGAGGCTGCCGCCCGGATCAGCGGGCCGCCTCTCGCTCGGCGTTCCCTCACAACTCGCCG
>NW_010410387.1:550-1304 GCF_000710305.1 Buceros rhinoceros silvestris | reverse complement strand
GTCCTTCCCAGGGGAGCTGCTTCCCCGCAGGTCACCCCTGGCCCGTGCTGGTGCAGGGGGTTGTTCCTCCGGAGGTGCAGGACCTTGTTGAGCTTCACCTGGATCCTCTCTGCCCGCCTCAGCCTGTCCGCTTTCTCCCTGCAGAGTTTCCTTCCTGAAGAAGGCGGTGGACCAGAAGAACCGAGCCCTGGCCAGCCTGAACCAGGTGATGAACGTGAGCGCGGCTTTGCTGTCCAGCCAAGAGGGCCAGAAGCCCATCGCTTGCACCGTCACTGCCAACTGGAGCTGCCTCCTGCTCCAAGAGACCGTCACCATCTCCTGCCTGCTGGAGAACTGCAGCGAGTACAGCCTGGAGGAGGGCTGGACCCTCTGCGTTCAGCTCCTGGCCAGCCCCTGTGCCTTAGAGGAGGACTCTGTGGATTCGGCCACCACCTTCACCTTCCCCATCAACCAGCTCCTTCCCGGGAACAAGAGGGAGCTGACGCTGCCCGTCGGCTCTGCTGCGGACACCAAGCTGGACCTGCCTCTGACCATCTCCTGTGCCCTCTACTACAGTTTACGGGATATTTTGGGCAGCGGCTCCGACTCCTCCGAGGCCCTGGACGATCTCCTGCCCGACGACTCGCCCATCCTCTCCCCAGACAGGGAAGGGATCTGCCTGCCCCTCAGCGAATGCACCATCGACATGCTCCAGTGCCTCCATTTCGAGAGCCAACCCCCTGGGACCGATTCCCCACCGCCGGCTGCGGACCCC
>NW_010410387.1:0-228 GCF_000710305.1 Buceros rhinoceros silvestris | reverse complement strand
CCCAGGAGCTCCCAGGGCATCACCTGGGGGAGAGGCGCCTGTGGACCATCCCAGGAGCCCATCACAGCCCGTGCGTGCAGGCTGGGGGGTCACCACCCCCTTCCTTTGGTGCGCAGTTGCCACCTTAGTGGTGTGATGGCAGTTTTGTGACCGAGCTCAGCTCATCTCAGCGGGGAGGGGACCAGCCCCTGCCAGGGCTGCACCAGGCCCACATCGCTCTGGGCCTTG
>NW_010410386.1:2634-2894 GCF_000710305.1 Buceros rhinoceros silvestris | reverse complement strand
TTTCTTTTCTCTCTCTCTCTCTTTTTTTTTTAATGCTACAATACATATATTCACCTTTGAAATAAAGAAAGCTGTTTCAAAATCAGGTTGTTCTCACGTGCCGACCTCACCCATCAGTAAATAATTAATCTGATCTCAGGTTAGGACGTTAAAAGAGCTCCCGATCCCACAACCCCTCCCTTTTTTTTTTAATCAAAGAAATTTAAAATATGTTTAGCATTGTCTTCATTTTTTCCTAAACTTTAGAGACACGGAGAAGA
>NW_010410386.1:0-2502 GCF_000710305.1 Buceros rhinoceros silvestris | reverse complement strand
GTGGCCGTTGTACCAGCTGAAGAAAAAGAGATTCGGTTTCTTACCCATTGCTGTTTTAGCCCTGGTGGGATGTGCAGGCTCTCCGAAGTGGTGAAGGCAAAGGGGTCCAGCTACAGCAGTGGAGAGAGGGAGAGAAGACTGAATAAGGCACTGAGTCAGCAGAGTGGGGCCGTGCAAGAGAAGGAGCGAGAGGCAGGAGCCCATGAATAATTATCACTCCTCTACCCAAGCAGATTGGCTCTAGAGGTCCCCTGACATGACTTCTGCAGAGCCAGAATCTCTGGGCATTAAATATTGATCCACCAATGGTGCTGGGGTACAAAGTGCCAGAATGCAGTTTGAAATGGAAATCAGTCCTTGAATGCCTCTCCCCCCTCGGTCTGCCTTTAATAGTACATTCCATGTCAAATGTTTTATGTCTTACATGATAAAAGCCTATTGGTGTTGAAGGCTCCGCTGTTGCTACCTGTAAAACATGCACCATTTCATTTTAACACATTTTAATCCAAAAATATGACCAAAAAAAAAAAAAGGACAAACAGAAGGGATTTTCTAAATGATTTCTGTAAAACAGCTGCTCAGATTATTTTTAACCTGTGCATTCCATTTCCTACAGATACCATATACAATTGTTTCCTACTGAATGTTTCTGCATTTCAGCATTTCTTTTAGTATCCCCAGACCTAATCCTGGACAGCTTGAACGCCTCTAAAACTTGTGGAATGGCAGCTGGACCTGCTCACACTCTTGAAGGGCTCGAGGAAGCCAAACCCCGAATGAATGTGAAAAGAAGTCTCTAATCACTTCCCTCACGTACTGCAACAGGAGCCCCTGGGAAGCTGCGAGCTTGATTCACTTCGTCATAAAGTGTGCAGAATGGGACTTGATATGATTATAACATGATGAGAGGGGATGGACACGTTCTGCGGTTCCGGCACATTAAGTCTGAGGATTCTCTGTTCCCAGCAGAGGAAGGCCAGTGACATGACTGACTGCCACTAAATGCATGTGGGTGGTTGATGGAAGTTCTTGCTAGAAACGTGGCAGTGGTGGGACCTGTTTGTGCAGCTTCGAGGGCTGGAAGCAGCTGTTGGCCTAGAAGAGACAATATCCAGGAGGGTGGTACTAAGACGAGAACACTTCATCTTGACCTTCTCATCCTTATACCATCCAGCTGGAGCTCATCTGCCCGTCCCCAGGGAAAACCAGCCATATTGTCAAAAGCTTGCCATGGCAACAGGCTGTCATGCTGGCTGGCAGACAGACAGGGCATAGGGCACATTTTCAGCCTGGAATGTGGAACACCCTAGTTGAATTGTTTCATGGTGTGTATGGGTGGGTGAGAGAGGTAGGAGAGCGGACAGAGGTCTCCAGGGTGGAGCTGTCTTCTCTCTCCCAGAGCAGGCAGAGCATTGGCACCATTCTCCTTCCTGCAGCGGAGCCATTTACAGCTGCACAATCCATGTCTTGTGCCATTAGTGACTGTGATGCTCTTCCTCTGTGTGTGCTTCCCTAGGACAGGTAACGGGATTACACTGTTCAAGCTTTCCTGTTGTCAGTAACAGCATCTTTTGGGTCTGTTCGGCCTGGAGAAGAGAAGGCTTCAGGCAGACCTTATTACAGCCTGTCAGTACTTAAAGGGGGCCTGTAGGAAAGCTGGAGCGGTACTTTTTACAAAGGCCTGTAGTGATAGGACAAGGGTTAATGCCTTTAAACTGAAAGAGGGTAGGTTTAGATGTAAGGAAGAAGTTCTTCACTGTGAGCGTGGTGAGACACTGGAACAGGCTGTGCAGAGAGGTGGTGGATGCCCCATCCCTGGAAGACACTTCCAAGGGGCTTTGAGCATCTTGACCTAATGGAAGATGTCCCTGCCCGTGGCAGGGGTGTTGGATCCCCCTGATCTTTAAGGTCACCTGCAGTCCAAACCATTGTATGATTCCATGAGTAAAGCAGGGCCCAGAGCATGAGTTTGAGGCCAGCTTTCTCTTTTGAGAGACTATTGATTTCTGAATTGCAGGAAGTAGGCTTTTTTCCTTTAAAGGAGAATAGTAGAGTCTAGAAGTGAGTTTGGGGAGAGAAACGTTCCCGAGCTGCACAGTGCGCACAGTGAGATGTGCGTGATTCTCCACCTGGTGAGCCGCAGCCCGGCAGATGCTGCGATGGTTCCCTGCTGAGGTGGCTGTGTCTGGTGGCGGGAGAGGGGTGAGGCGGGTGGGTGTGCTGGGAGGGGGGATGTGATCTGCCTTCCTGGAAGGCCCGGCCCTCATGGAGAGCAGGAAGGCGGCCCCGGGGGCCCCGCGGCCTTTTGCGGAGAAACACTTCTGTAGCGTTAGCCAGAGACAGGGATCTAATTGTACAGGGATGTCTGCAGTGAGAGGAGATGACTCCTGACAGGAAATGGTGACAAACGACTGAGTGCTCCGCATGTAAGGGCAGAGGGAGGGGGACGTCTCACGGATCTGGGGAGCCTCTCCCTAACGGAGAGAAATCCCCCCGGCAGCC
>NW_010410385.1:19457-19661 GCF_000710305.1 Buceros rhinoceros silvestris | reverse complement strand
AGCCCGGAGATGTGCCGGCGCCCTGTGGAAATATTTTGGAAATAGCGCGGAGCGGTCCGAGGACGGCGAGCGGCACAGCGTCTCACCGGCTGAGAGGAGGTCGCCCGGCGGTGGTGTATAGGCAAGTAAGTGTTTCTTTTTGCTGCCTTTTCGCTGCGTTACCTTCGTCTCGAGTGACTTTTTTTTTTTTTGCAGCTGTTGGTT
>NW_010410385.1:18297-19232 GCF_000710305.1 Buceros rhinoceros silvestris | reverse complement strand
TTGCAGGGGAGCCCCGCTGCAACTCTGCCGGAGTCCGCCGCGGGCATCCCGCCGGTGCGATGCTCCGGAGTAGTAGCCGGGAAGCGAGGGCTTCCCCCTTCTGCAACTGTACGAGATGATGCCTGCACATAGGCGTCGGTATAAAATGCCTTCTCCTTTGTGCTGAGCTGTAACTAAATTAGTAGGAGTCTCTTAATGACTTTCCATCAGCTCCTCTTGTAGGAGAGAGGCAGGGTGTGTATTAACCTTTCAGACCCACTTAAGAATTAAGGTAGTGAACCCAGAGCTTTGATTTTTATGCCTTTAACTTTCTTGTGCCCTACCTGCTGATTTCCTTTCCTGCGAGGATATGGTTTGCTCTGCCTTGTTCATATGGTTACTTTTAGCCTGTGGATATTTATTGCTGTACTTGGCATTGCCATGAAACAAAAAGTTGACTGTAATTTATTTCAGTGTGTGGAGCACAGGTTGCAGGCAGGGGACTAATTCTGCTCTCGGAGGAACTCCACTTCAAAGGAGGAGGCCCGGGGGGCTGTAATCTCTTGCTAACAACTCAAGAGAGCTCAGAGCAGACCTGTCATAGTGCAGAGAATGAATTCTGCTGTTCCCCTTTCAGCGCTGATAGCGTATAAGCTAAGCAGCCAGCCTTCCTGTATCTATGAAACACCTGTCCCTGAAATACAGGGGATAGAGACGTCAATGCTGGGCAGGTTTGGGAGAAGGCAGAACTTCAGACAGTGTTTAATTAAGTTTGCTTTTATTGATGGCTTCTCTATGAGCCTGAAAACTACAATCTTTTACAGTGACCTTGATGTACATTCTGTTCTAACACGAAAGCAGCACAGAGTAAAAAGCGTTTACCCATATGTATAGCTAAGCTCTGACATTTCACTAAGAGCTCAGCCAGCTCCAGTGAATCTGGTAGTTTCAGCAGG
>NW_010410385.1:8413-18176 GCF_000710305.1 Buceros rhinoceros silvestris | reverse complement strand
GCACTGGTATGTGTGTGGGAAATAACTTGCTACTGGTGATGAAGGTATAAGTTGCAATGTTGGAAGCATTTGCCCTTGCAGAAATGTCACTGTGCGTGAGATGTTTGTTGAGTTTTGGCTATTTTGTTTTCTAATCAGTGAGATATGTAGCGAAAGGAGTGTGTGGGTGTGCGTGGCAATCTCAGAGCTTCCCAGGTTAATGCGCTTTGATTTGTTAGCAGCAGGAGATCTTTCTATGCACTGAAACAGGCATTTTTAGATAGTTGCAGTATTCACATAATAAGACTAAAAGATGTTGGGATGTCACTACAGGGAACATGTAAATAACTCAAGTTTATAGCAGAAAGGCAAAGTAAGCCTTTCTTGTAATGGTGGATGGAGATCACTGTGGGTGAGCTGGCTGAGGGGAGCATCATTTGCTTCAGTGCAGTTTACGAGAGCGTTCCTGTGGTTCGTGTTCCTGATGCTCTGAAGATACTGTGCAACACAATTAGAATCACTGTTGATAGGCTGTGGGACACAAACCTATCCGGTACTTGAAATGCTCAGTTTCTCCTGTGTCGTATCAAAGGAAGTATAGTTTTTAGCCAAGTCTGCCTGTGGTTTTCTCGTAGTAATTCCTTCCTCTGTTGCAGAGTGGCAGGCTTTCACTAGGCATGTGCAGAGGAGATCGTAAAACACCGAAGCATGCACTGATCTGGAATTCATTTGGGCTATATATTACATTTGAGGTTTCCACAATTAACATAAGTACAGCTTATACCTGGTTATATAAACAAATGAAATTTAACGATTGTATCAGCTTTGTCACTTCCGATGTGTGTTACAGAGCCCTTTTCTTTTTAGTCCTTCAGACTAATCTAATGCTGTACTTGCTCCTTGCCTGGAGAGGAAGAAAACGTAATTTAATGATGTGTCATTTGGCTTTTGCAGTGTCGTGTCCCATAGCTATGAGATAATCTAATGAAGGTCCCCATCACTGAATCAAAGAACATGGTGCTCTAGACTTTCACTTACAGCCAGGTTTTCACTCTGTTACATGGCTGAAGAACCGAGTTTTCACAGGGTCTGATAGGAAAAAAAATTTCTTTTAGAAATTTGAAAAGAAAGGGGAACATAAGACCTGAGGTCTTAAAGGATAGAATTGAAGATGATAACTTATAAGATATTAATCAATCCCCTTTATCTTCACATATTTTCCTTTACCTGGTACATGTCAGAAAGCCTTTCTGCATGTTTATACTTGGTTTAAAATATGTATAGTTGTTAATTTTAAGAATTCAGGAGTGGCCAACACATAGTCCACAGTAAGGCTATTCTAATATCCACTTTAATATTCTGTATCCCAGTTTGCTTGTGTCTTTTGAATTGGAGGTTTCCAAAGCTCAGTACGTTCAACTTTACAGCACGCATATTTATTTTAATACTATGCAAATCTCTGTAACAGAGAAGATACTGACTTGATTCAGAAATTTCAGGGCAAGCTCAGAGATTATGTTTCTTCCCTGATTTTTTTCATGTTTGCTCAGACATGCTGTTTGGCTTGTCAGGCGTAACTTTAATGAACTGAGGGAAAGACCTGTAAGCAAAATTAAACATGTCAACAGTTAAGCGTTGGTTTTTCCAGCCAGCCTAACCCAGCTGAGTGTGGCATTTCTATTTATTCATCTTAAATCAAGTATTAAGGCAAACCAACAAGAGTCTGCTCTCAGTTCTTCCCTCTGAAGTGCCCAGATAAGTACCATTTCTTCATGCTCACTGGTCCTTGTGCCTGAGCTCCTAGGAAAACTGTGATACTGCGAGTGTGTCTTACTGGTAGTCATCGCCAGGTTTGCTTCCATGCCTTGTTGAGAGTAAGGAGCTGTAATGAAGGAAAAGAAATGTCAGATGGATTTAACGTGAAGTCTTTCTTGGCCCTTCTCATGGCTGTGCTTTCAGTTCAGGTTTCCAGGGAGAGCATTGAATGTGGATGGACTGAATCCCAGTTTTAGTCTGCTGCATCAACGTGTACCTCTGGCAGCGAGCTGTGACATTGGCTCAGCGTGATTACACCGCCGACCTTCTGTATTTGCCCTGAGTTTTACCTACCATTACTGGAAGAGTCAGAAAGGCTTACTGTTGTGGCCAGCCTAAATTTTCTGCATTCCTGTTGCGGATGAGAGAAAGGAGAGAAAGCATACATTGAAAAAAACCCAAACCAAACCAGATCATACCTCAAAGACACAGCTCTAATCAACATCAGGGAATGCAGTCTAGACACAGCTGGTGAAATTCACCAATATATTTAATTTTCCAACGGAGAAATTATTAGCCATCTTGAGAGATAGATTTAATAGGTGATGTGTCTACTCCTTATGAAGAAGAGGAGCTATGATACGGAAACTAAGGTTTTTTCCCACTGCGCGCTTCAGTTGTGCCTGTCATTGTCATTTGGGACTCTGAGCCTTATCTTCAGCAATTAGCTTGAGTTGGCCAGAAGAGGCGGAGCACTCAGCAGCGTGACGAGTCTGGTGGTGCAGGAGCCAAGGGCTGGGTTGTTTCCTAGGGACTTGCTCTCTTTAATTTATTAAAGTGATGAATAGAGGGCAACTAATCAAGAAGAGTGTTCAGGATGAGATTAATTTCATGACTTGCTCTTGGGTTTACCTTGGGTGGTATTGGACAAAACCCTAGAAGTTCTTCACTGTTACTTCACTAGCGTAAAGGTAATAGTAAATTTGTGTTACATATATATAATTGTTCTAAAAGATGGGGTTGGGGTTTTGCATGTGAGACCAAAACATGGATAAATGATTCTACCGAACAAGATTTGCTGTGCCACTCAGATATTTAGAATGACTTCAGTGATGCTGTGCTGTGCCTTCCACTGTGAAAAGCAGAAGGTGCCCCATGTCAGGAGCTGCCCCATGTCTATCAGGAGCTGCATACAGCTGGACGCAGTCTTGCTCTGAGGGTAGAAGTGGATGTTCTGGGAGTGGAACAAGCCCTGGAGCAGAGCAAAAGTCCCCCCCACTTTGGTGCTTCCAGGGTACTTTTCAACAGCCACTGAAATTCCGTGGATGTTCGGGGAGTGGAACAAGCCCGGGAGCAGAGCAGTAGTCCCACCCACTTTGGTGCTTGCAGGGTACTTTTCAACAGCCACTGAAATTCCTGTGTGAAGAGTGTTTGAGGTAAAGGCACTAATGTTTTACCGCTTTTCATACTGGCCTTGATACTGAGTCTGTGAAAGAACTCACAGCTTCAGAGATGTCGTGAGTGGAATTGATTGTTGGCTCCATTGATTATTCTGCAGGTAGTTCTCATCTAGATCGCATCTCAAGAGTGTTTGATTTTATTTATTTATTTATTTATTTTCCTATGAAGTATTTGGTGTTAGATTTGGGTGTTGCTTCCCTGGTCGGGTGAGATTTCACTTCAAAGATGTGCTTTTAAAGCTGGTGACGTCAACTACTTCTGAAGTGTTCATTTCTTGGAGCTTCTGAGATAACATTATCAGAGGAGAAACAGTTCATTCGTTGGATTATTCTAAAGTTTGGGCTTCTTGTATTTGTTTTTCAGTCTCGGTGTAGTTTTTCAAATAGCGAACAGTGTAGTGGCTTTATTGTTGAAGATTCTAGAAATGACTTTAAGTAAATTTTGTATTGCTTTTGGTCAAATTATTTCAATAGACTTACATTTAACTGTGAGCGAAGGCTGTTTGCATACAGCAAAACATGTCTTTTCCCCTTCCACCTATTGTATTAAATTTATTTTAAAGAATACAGCTATCCATAAAGAAGTAAGAACGGGAGTGCTTTGACAACATCCATTTTTCCCCCCTTTCTGTCAAAAACTAAAGGGAATTTGAAATTGTCCTGTGGAGATGACAGAATCTGATGAGTGATAGTAATCCTACCCTCTGATTTTTTCTTGATGTAAAGACTAGTTTGCTATTTTTTCAGCAAAAAAATTAGTGTAAAAATGTCACTGCTTTTAATAGGTGTTAATAGGTATTTAATTAATAGGTAATTTAATTAATAGGTAGTTTAATAGGTATAATGCTAAGTTCTTGGAGATACTTTCAAAGTTTGATATTCATACATAATGTATTGATTAATGCTTGTTTCTGAAATTCTTTTTATGAAATGCTTCGCTCTTTCTAAATATATCTTCATTCACAATTAGGCAAGATAGCCTTTTCTAGTTGTTCCACATGGCAAAATGTTTTGATTGACTATTTTAGCAGTGGTGAATAATGAACTGTATGTTTCAGATTCTGCAACACAAGTGGACATTGATTTTCTTTTCTTGCTTTTGACCCCTAAAGAAGTAAAGGAATTAGAATTACGCTTGTAAGAAAATGCTCTTCTCTCTCTCCTACCATTTTATATATATTACAAACAGCCATTAAGAACCGATCTACATTAATCAGATTTTTCTTTTTCAATTGAAAAAGGAGGGGAAAATCATCAGCACTACAGTTGTCTTGCAGCGCTGGGTTTTACCACACACAGCTGCCTGCCTCTATCCGTTGCCTCTTGGTTTGGCAGCTGTGTGTTCCTGAATGCAGCAGAATTCACACAGAGTTCTTCGCACGACTATTTTAATTGGTAATTAAATAACAAACATTTATGTGGCAGTGGAAGGGTTCTGTCCACGCAGAGCGGTTGTTGTCAGGTGACGAAATGCACACGGATGCACGCGTAGAGCTCTTCCCTAAACAGAGATTTTGAGTGTCAGACCGGTGTCTCCATGGGTCTTAACGTTTGGAGTGCCTTTGTTCCCACTCTGTGGGTTGTGTGTTTTGCTTTTTTATGAAACAACTTTATGATTGCAGAATGTAATATCTAATAAAAAGTAGTCTTTTCAAAATAGACGTTAGGCTGTGGTGGCTGGAGAAATGGATGTTGCAGCTCTGGGGAGCCAGAGCGTTAACTCGTTATGAATGGGACATGATTGGCCACTGCCAGGGGTGCAGTTAGTGGCAGGGCTCCCTGTCTGCCGACTAAGCAGCTCTATTCACGTAAGTGCAAAAATAGCTACTCCCTTGCTTTTTCAGCTGAAAAAACTTCTCAGTCAAATAAAGTGACATTTGTGAAGGAGTTTTACCGGAGAAAGCCTGCTGTAACTGTGCTGGCTGTTTCCAAGCAAAGTCTATAGAAATCATGACAGCACCTGATGATTATCAGCTCTTGTTTTTCTATAACTTACTGAGATTAAGAAGGACCTTCCCAGATAATTGAATGCACACGCAGAGAACTTCTTTCTACGCTGTGTCGTTAGTCTTTCAGCTAGCTAATTCTTAAGCGTCTCTAGTAATGGTTCATTGTGTGCTTGTTTTCACAAGTTACTGTTTTATGCATTTGAGAGGTTGTCTGGGCTTTTTTCTGGGGCTGTCTCAATTAAAATCGCCTAAATTTCAGTTATTAATCTGATTTATGCAGCAGCTTTCCTTTTCACTACATTAAAAAAGCCTCTGACAATAATCTGAGTTGATCTTACTGATCAGTGATTGTCTGTTTTTTCTGTGGTATTATTATTATCTGTGTACCCAATGCCATTTATATACCAATATATGTTTGCGAAGTTTTCTTGTTAGTTTAAAAAACTGCACCTTCCTGTTTTTGGTGATGGACTAAATGATTATTCATTGCATGCTTCGATTAATGGAGAAACCCAGCTCTTTACAGTGATTTGATATTGCCATTTATCAGTGTGCTTCTACGCAACATGCTCTTTCGCGTACCCCTTAATGCCTCTTTTTTAACCTCTTCATGATGAGATCTTACAATACTTTTTCTTGAAATGAAAATCTCAGGGTTAATCTCAAGCATTCTTTACTTTCCTCATGTAGTACATTTTGCATCCAATTGATTCTGTAGTTTTTTTGTGCTCTGCTTCTGTGTGTCTGTGTACAACTCTATTAAGTTTAATATATTGTCCTTTATAGACTGGGTGTTTACAGGACTGAGTCTATGACTTTTCTTTTTTTGAAATCAGACTTGATTTTCCTTTTATAGTTAATTGTTGGTTATTATGGATTAGCTGTAATTGTCTACAGCAGAGATATGCTTTGTAGTGGAAAAGTATTTTGGGAAATGGGAAAAGAAAATATTTGGGGACCAATTCCCTTCTGGCAAATTACAAAAAATTAACTAGACTTTTTCTGTTAAGTTCATATGTTGTATATTGACTTTTTTTTTTCCCCCCTAGTATTGAACAAGATTACTTAGGTCATTACTTTTAAGTTTAGTTTTAGGTTTCAACTCTGAACCAGCTCATTTTTGCCTAAAAATAGTTTGGCTCAATAGAGCTTTATTGTTGTTCTGCAAGGAAATAAGAGGATATAGTTTGAATATACAGAAAAATTAGATTTAGGGTGGAGACTAATACACCGTAGACCTTATTATGTCATGCTGGGAGGAGCAGAAAGCATGCTTGGTTCAATCAGTTACCTTGTTGTTTTGTTGTTGTCTTGAGTATTGTCTCTAAACACGATCTACAATGATAACATGCCCACGGTCATAATCTTAAAATAACTGCTGTAGGACTACAGTTTTCTATAAACAGTAAGATGGGAAATTCTGCAGTAAAGATACTAACGTGGATTGGTTGATATATCTGGTTAAGGAAGAGGTCTGTTACTCTGAGAAAAAGAGACATCCCTCAGATTCATGGTAGGCAGGTGAAGCACATTTGGGGATGGTGCTAAAACTCAGGAAATGGTTTAAATAACAATCCTTGAATAAATGCTCTGTTAAAATGGAGTGAAAAGAGGAGTCATATCCAGTGTGGCTGAACAGCCAGTACAGGGGAAGGACATGCAGTTCTGAGAGGGTCATCTGGCAACAGAGCATCTCTCTGATGGGAGCATCTCTCTTACGAGGAAAGGCTGAGAGACCTGGGTCTGTTTAGCCTGGAGAAGAGAAGGCTGAGATGCTTCTAAGTATCTAAATGCTTATCAATATCTAAAGGGCGAGTGTCAAGAGAATGGTGCCAGACTCTTTTCAAGGTGCCCAGTGACAGGACAAGAGGCAATGGGCACAAATTGGAATACAGGAAATTCTGCCTGAACGTAAGGAAAAACTTACTTACTTCGAGGGTGACGGAGCCCTGGAACAGGCTGTCCAGAGAGGTTGTGAAGTTGTCTTCTCTGGAGACTTTCAAAACCCACCTGGATGCCTTCCTGGGCAACCTGTTCTGGGTGAACCTGCTTTATCACTAGGGTTGGACTAGATGGTCTCCAGAGGTCTCTTCCAGCCCCTACCATTCTGTGATTCTCTAATGAACCTGAATCTCTGCTCGCTCAGCCTCCGGGCTTTGTGGCTGAGATGTTTGGAAGAAGGTATGGAGTGTAAGTATTAGAGCAGTGGAGAAACACTCTTGTGGCATTTTTTGTTACCTCTTTATTTCTGCCTTATGAAACCAGTAGATTCAACACAGTCTCTTTTTGTGTAGGTGGTGAATCCAATCAGAGTGACCTAGACAAACTCCTCTGAAGCTCTTGCACCTAGGAGAATGGATTTAAGGAATTTGCAGACTGGTACAGCTTCCTGCTAAGTTCCAGACACCCAGTGGGTGTCAACAATTTTGCAAGAGGCAGCCCTCAGAATATGGCACCTGCTTCACCACATTACATTATTTTCTAGCAAACGTTTCGTTAAAGATTTTTTGCTACAGTAGATTCAAACAGAGATGCCTTTTGATGGTTTTATTCTGTATTCAGTTTCAGGAGGTGTTTATATTCTTAAATGTTATGAAGAAATGTGGTGCTCACCTGTCCTGAAAAAGTGTATCAGAGAAGAACCAGGTATGTTTTCTACTGGTACCAGTAGGAAAAGATGAAGACCTGATCTGAAAGTGCCGATTTGAGAAATATCCCTTCTAGTACTGGAAGGGACAAAGTACAGTAACTTGTTGTCAGAGGAAATCACAGTCAGGAACTCACAGATGCAGGTGAACGTATCTGTATGTGCTTTCTTAGCAGAAGATGATGTGGTGCAGCTGCTGACCTTAGACAAATAACTCTTTATGCAGGGAGAGATGGTACCTTCAATGCAAATTCCTCACTCTAACTATACATACTGTGATACAGCCAGAAGGTGCTCTCAGTTTCAACACTGAAACCTTAGAGAAACTTATAAGCATCTTTTCCCTACTTTTTTCTTAAAGGAATGGATTTAAATAAAGCTTTTCTTAAGTCGGTGAAATGTTTACCAAGTAGAGCAGAAGCTTTTAATGGCTTATAGCATGTTATGAAGGGCAGTTGTAGTGACTATTCAGCAGGTATGCTGAGCATACAAGCATACAAAGAGCATTCAAGCTCATTAAGTCTTATAAGATGCAGATACGGTGTCACATACAGCTGTTCTGTATGTGTAGAAGGAATGGTAGTAGGTGTTAGAGGATACTGATAGGGAACTCTGCTGGTTTTCATTCTGGATTTTTTTTTTTTGGCAACTATTACTCTCAGGAGCATAAAATGACGTAACTCCCTGCTAGCTACTGCATGGTAGTGCTGACCACCATCTATATACCGCAGTACCCCTTCTGTACAGTTCTTTGAAGGCCTCAGGACTGAAAACCTGAGCTCACCAGTAGCTGGGGTCATGCACATAAAAATAGACTGTATGAAGGTAGGCAGAAAAATTCAGTGAGTTTGTTTTTGCATTCTTTATGCTGTCATAGAGAGAGGTTATGTATGATTTGAAAAGAGGAAAAGGTGAATAGCTACGTTTCTAGACAAAGCAGAGAGAGAACTGAAAGAAGGACAGAAAAAAGAAGTTTGATGAGAGAGCTGCTGTCTGTGTGCTTGAGGGGAAAGTGGCGCTTCCCAAGACTGCAGTTATTCAATAATGTTCAGAATTATGTCTTGAAATATAGATCTGATAGTCATGCTCAATAGTTCTGCCAGAAGCATGTTCTCTGTCCATATGAGAGGTGTCTGGGAAGGACTGTATCTGTGTCATTGTTCTCCAAAAGTCCCATTAAAGCAGGAGCTCCTGTGCAGGGATTCAGTTGCATCCTTAGATGGACCACTCACTTCTGCAGGTCCATTTGGGGATGTAGTTGAGAGGCTCTGGTTCTTCAGGCTATCTGAGACTGGCCTCTTAGTGCATGAAAAGCAAAATGGAAATTGGTGAGGTCCTCAGGTTAGGAGAGATGTGAAAGTGGTGCCATTGGGATTTATTTTCCTTTTTGCTCTGCCATAATGCATACATGTATCTCTGGATAAGTGTTGGTGATAAATTTGGCTTCATGCACACATCTGTTCTTGTAATAGACTCTACAATGCTCAGAAGACTGTGGACACCAAGCAGAGTTATGGATCTCATTTCATAATTCTAATTTCCTTAGGAAAATTGTCTGGGCATCTTCTTTTCCAGCAAGTAGAACTGGAAGAAACAGCTGGAACCGCCTCTAAAGACAACTGTAAAACTGTAAAATTAGAATTGTGAGCTTTCTAAATACTAATTCTGCTTCAGAGAAAGTAGATGAGACAGAGACTCTTTCATGGATCAAGTGTTAAATATTGCTCCAGGTACAAAGCGATACACAAGATTAACTTACATTACTCATTTTATGGCAGCAGAAATGTCTTTTCTGGATGCTGAGAAGTATTTCAGATCTTCCTATGTATAGGATATCTCTCTGTAGGTATTTAGAGTGCTGGAAAAACCCCTGCACAAAAGCTCTCAAAAACCATACAGTAGTTTGAAGTTTTGCAATTACAGCTAAAATGTCGCTTTCCGCAGGTTTGTGCCATGTAAATAGCTGGGGATAT
>NW_010410385.1:5980-8313 GCF_000710305.1 Buceros rhinoceros silvestris | reverse complement strand
AGGGAAAGCTAGTCCTTTGGTTTTTAAAATACACATCTGTAGCAGTAACCTATGTTTATGAGTGTATGAAGTGTCCTGCTGTGTGTTCAGAACCTGTAGTTTTGTCTAAAACACCTGTCTGTTTGTTTGTCGCAGCTTTTTGTTAGCTTAAAAAGAAGGTATGGCTACAGAAATACTGTCTTTTATTTGAAAGATTTTTTTTTAACACCATCCATCTGAAATACACTCTGGTGTTTTAAAATTATGAGAAACAACCTGAAAACATGCTTTTAAGTACCACAGTCATGCTAGACATCAAAATTATGGTCCCTTACATAAGCCAATTGTTTCCACAGTACTGGGGCCCATTCGGGATGCAGGTTCAGGGGAATGTTTGAGCTTTGATTTTTTTTGACTATGCAAAAAAATCCATCATAGTGAGTGCACACGTGATGGTCTAGATTGGAAATAGCTGGATGTGTGAGTAACACCTGTCTGTGCAGCCTTTGATTCAGCATCCCCAAACCCTTCTCTTCAGGGCTGCTCTCAATCATCACCATCCCCCAGCCAATGTTGATACTGAGGATTACCCTGACCAAGGTGCAGGACCTTGCACTTAGGCTTGTTGAACCTCATGAGGTTCACATGGGCCCACCTTTTGAGCTCATCCAGCTCCCTCTGGATGGCATCCCATCCATCAGGTGTGTCAACTGCACCACTAGGCTTGGCATCATCTGCAGACGTACTGAGGGTGCGCTTGATCCCTCTGTCTGTGTCATTGATGGAAGTATTAAACAGCACTGGTCCGAGTATGGATTCCTGAGGGACACCACTTGTCACTGATCTCCATCTGGACATTGAGCTGTTGGCCTCTGGATGTGACCATCCAACCAATTCATTATCCACCGAACAGTCCTCCCACCAATTCTATATCTCTCCGATTCAGAGAGAAGGATGTTGGGGGGAACTGTGTCAAAGACAGATGACATTCATAGCTCTTCATTTGTCCACTGATGTAGTCACTCCATCATAGAAGGCCACTAGGTTGGTCAGGTAGGACTTGCCTTTGGAGGAACCATGCTGGCTATCTTGTATCACCTCTTTGTCCCCCATGTGCCTTAGCAGAGCTTCTAGGAACTTCTGTTCTAACTGAGAAGGGACAGTTATCTTCTCATTTGTCCTATGTTTTTCCTCCCCAAAATAAATCCATACCTTGAGGAAAATGAAGCTCTGGACCTATAGGCTCTGGATCTAGCATTTAAGCATTCACAGTAATGCCATATGACCTTGGTTCCAATGATGTCTTGTTTGTGTGTACTGCGTGAATGGGTTTGACCAAAAAGTGGTCTTCCTCTCAACTCAGGTGTAATTTTTTTTGTTGTTAGAGGTTGTTTCTCATGGTTATACTTCTTAGACTCTGAAAATTCATGTTTTAAATAAATGATGATTCTGATATTTCATGCTTGTGGATACTGCATTATTTGTGCGGTGTTGTCTGACACAGCAAAGAATTAAAGAGAGAAAAGTCAGAGTTAGCTTTCGTGCCAAAATCTGGGGTTCCGGAAAGAAGCCTTCATGTTTAATTAAAACAAAAGATTATTGTTATGGCTCATCAAATATAATTTTGATTTTTTTTTTTTTAAGACAGAAAACTTGCTGTGTTACATACAGCAGTCTAAAGTGATGGTACTGCTGCTCATAACCAGAAGGCTCCTCGGTTCTGTAGCTGATGGAGAGGAGACACTATGTGGTGTTCGCTGTGAAGAGAAATGGTTCTTGGGGTAACCCTCATGGCAGTCGTACTGCTGATTTTCCTTAGCAGCCTGCGTGGCTGGAACGAGAGTGCAGATGTTTTGTAAGAGCGTGACAGGCATGATGTGTGACTGAATGAGCTCTGTCTTACTCAAAAATGGAGAGGATGTTCTTCTGTCGCAAGTTCTGTTTTCATCGTTCTAGGAAGTCTTTGAGTTACTGAAATACGCAAGGCAGCTTCTGAAGTTAGAAATGATTTGTATGACAGTCCCTGCCATCTGAGTAGCTACCTGGTATCTGGGGCTTTGCTGGAGTGCACCCATTAAAAGAAGATAGAAGATGCGTATCGGAGATTTCTGTGGTGGCACTCCCTTTATTTGTAAAGATTGGACATAGTTTTTCTGTTACAGGTCAGTGAACAGGCTGCAGATAGTTGTTTGTGGCTAAAACCACCTTTGGGGTTAGTGTTGTGCCCCACAAAGCTTGGGCTCTGTTTCTTCTCACAACCATGAGTGACCTGATGTCTCTTCCAGCCTTCCCATCTTGCATGTTGTGGCCCATCAAGCCTGTAGCTCCTGTGTTTTCAGTCAGTCAGCACCAGG
>NW_010410385.1:0-5899 GCF_000710305.1 Buceros rhinoceros silvestris | reverse complement strand
TGCCACACATTAGGTTCTTTATGGCCACCTTCTTGGGTGGTAGCTTACAGGAGAGTGTGCGATTAGTCACGGCTATTTATGAGATTCATAGTTCTGAGACTTACTTGCTGGGAACCCATGAGACCTTCAGCATAATGATCCTGAAATGGCATGATGCAATGATATAAAAGTGCCCACCTGAAAGAAGAAATGGTGAGTGGAGAATGTTACTTTGTTGTTCATGCATACGACAGTGAGCGTAGATAGTGAAGATAGATGTTTGAGGTACAAGGTGCCATCACGATAGAAGTAACAGTGACTTGAGTAACATTGAGTGTCATCAACTCATCTGTAAAACTTCAGGCATAATGTTTGTTTCTACTTTTGGTTACTGGTACATATATATAGAGAATGTATTTCTCTTAAATTGCTGAAAGATTTAATTTTTGCTTTTCAGCCAGATTTTCCCCGAAGGGATGACAAAATTGATGATTTGAGAGCAGCTTATTTTAATATTATTGAGGATGGTCCCTAATTAGAGCTTCATATTTATGATTCCTCCCCCAGTATTTCTGTTGTATCCTTTACAGGGTTATGGCTCGATGGTATCTGTTTCTAACTACATGTCTGTATGCATGTGTTCGTAATGGATAAATGTCTATATACACGTGTTAAATATGATACACTGCTTGTCATCCTTGATAGCCCTGGCATTTGGAAATCTGTAATAAACCCATCTCTGATCATGACAGTGGCCGCATTACGTGGCTGGGTGTTCTTGTGGCTTTCTTTACACCTACGTAAACAGTGGCCTGTGCTTGTACAGGGATTGACTCTCTTTCAGATAATCTTTCTCACACTGTGTACCCTCCTCCAATCAATTCAGAACCACAAGTGAAGATCCTTGTCCTGACCTTAGATGTCTCTGCTGGTTCCTCCTCCCTCACATCAGGCTGAAGCTCTCTGTCTCTTTGTTTTCAAGGATTTTGCTTAGCAAAGCCGAGTATTAAGCTGTCTTTAGCAGCTTACTGAGCATTTTGTTCTTACCACCAGTCCACCACTGTCTGACTTGCCTCTTCTGTTTCTTGAAATTTCCACGATACCTATTTTTCTGTCCCATGTTAAAGGAAAAATGCTCTACTTGAATATCTGCTTTTATAACTTCAGTTGTCATCTTAACTTCTACTAGGATGCTTGCAGATGGTTTCCATCTGGAACTGATTTCAAGCCTAAATGAGAAGTTTTTTCAGTGGTTCATTTTGAAGAGTTCTATATGAATAGCTTTTTATAATTCAGTGAGATCTTTATGCCTGATTTCTGAGTAACTGAAGTTTTGCCTTTTGATCATTTTTATCCTGCTAATATGGTAATAGGATCTACTTGAAGTATACTGTTGTGCATTAAAACGTCCTGGCACAGAGCATGAAAAGGGTGTTTCTTGTTTCAATAACTGTGCTTGACTAATTTAAAACTATTTAATATACATTTATTCAGTGAAATTGCAGCTGCTTGATGTGAGTGTTTTTAGACATCTGCCTTTAGGCACTACGTACCAGACAAAGGCAGATTACCTGGAAATTTACTTTCAGCTTGATAAAACATCTTTGTTTTGTTTATGGATGAGTCTTCAGCATTTGATGGCAGTTGTGGCCATGGTTGATGTTAGATTCCTTGCACTTAAAGCTGTTTCCATTTATTCAGCAACAGAAAATTCAAAGAGCTAGTGTCAAGAGTCGAGTGTAAAAATACAGGAGAAGAACTTGAGCTTGAACATATCGGATTGAATATGGTATTACAATTATCAGTCTAAATGTACAGTGAATTTTAAAAAGCAGTTAGTGAAGAGCAATTCTACCCTTGAGTTCGCACTGTGAAGATGTGAAGCATGAGGAGACCCCAAAAGAAGGTGTAGATCTTGGTGTGGCTGCAACGGCTCCTGCCTGAGTCCCTGTCATGCTTGTGAAATGTTGGGGTGGGCAGTGAGCACTCAAGGGGGCAGTGCTGGATGGCCACACTGCTCGCCTGCTTCCTCCCTTTGTTACACTTCATACTCTTCCTCAGAGTTTGTAGTCCAGATGTGACCTAGGAAATGGGTGTAGTGCCAGAAGGAGGGAGTGGTGAACACCTCTTAACTAGAGAGAACCTGGGCTGGCAGGTGGGTTAACGGGTGGGTTTTGTGGGCTGACTAGAAGCTGTGTGAACAACCGATAGTTACACTGGTCTGTTACAAATTTTTTTTTTTTCCCCAAATTGTCTTATGTATAGTTTAGTGGAATTTTACCCTGAACTTTTTCTATGTGGTATTTTTTGTTACTGAAGTTTAAGACAAAATCAAACCCATAAGTTTTAGTTGAAACCTGCTTATTTCAGTTTGGCCATGTCAAGTGTACTGAGTAGAGTGGGGTCTCACCAGTGAACTGGAACTTGGGAATTGGATTTACTCTGTGATCACCACGTAGACTTGAGGAAGTCACATAAATTTCTCTTGGTTCGTTTGTCCCATTTAGCTTAAATTCATACTTCATGGACACATGGGTTAGTACTTTGAGCTTTCATTAACGAATGGTTACATAAAGGTTTATTTCCAGCAGTTAGAGGTAGCGGAGGCATGTAGTGTGGTAGATACTGCTTTACTTGCGGTTTTGGTTTCTCAGAGTATTTTTCATGATCTAGTAGCAAATTTCTGCATACTTGAAGTCATTGTTTTCTCTGATGTGTTATTACATTTTGGAAGAACATTACACAAACTTGAAAAATAATTCAATTTGTTATAGGAGCATTTAAAGTGGATTTGTCTACGTCTATTCTTGACATAAATTAGATTTTATATGAAGTCATATTTGCTCATTTTCCAGTCTCTGTCTTAATTGATACTCTGTAAGGAGGAACATTTGGAGGTTTCGGGATTCATGTACTATAATAAGCACTTGAAGGAATCTCTCTGCCAGCATTTTGTCTGTGAATAGATCCACAACTGCTAAATGAATGTATTCTTTTTCTACTACAGAACAGTAAAAGTGGACTCTTATTTTAAATATAAACAAAATTCAATTTATTTAGGGAATTTATGGCTCTCTAAGTAACAGCCGAACATATGGGATAGTAACCTGTGCTTCTTTGTATAATATAGCAGCTCTGACTTAAAAAAAGAGTCCTTTTCCTACATTAGAATTTAGTTTCAAAGCTGCTATAATTATATGTGTAAATCTGCATATGGATTTGATGTAACATGCTACATTTTACCTGTTGTGGAAAGAATTAAGATAAAACCGAAATAGGAGAGTAATTTGAATGAAAGTGGAAAGAGAGCCTAATATGAAGCCAACTAGAAACACTGTCAACCCATTATTAACTCTTGCTTTAGCCTTGCTGTGGGAAGAGTTGGTACAGCACAAGTCTCTGGCTTTAGCATGGGCTAACACATAGACTTTCAGATCAAAATACTTAACAAATACTCATGTTCTGGCAAGAACGTAGTTGGCATGTGAATGTAGAATAGACCACAATCACCGTCCGTCTTGATCCCCTTTCTCCCACAGCACCTTGTCAGCCACTCGTTCTGTAGGGTGGATCAGCAAGCAGGGGTGTTAATTGCTGATGTGAGACGTGAAACCACTTACTACTTATGTTTTACTGTTCTTGCACACCATATATGCTCATTAGCAAAGATTTCTAGTGCCGTTGCCTTTCTCTTCCACAGCTGCCTTGTCATCATAAGGCGGGAACCGTAGCTGATAACCCTGCCTCACCGTTAGGGCCATCCTTCGCTTAATGAGAAGTTACCATTTCAATACAGGATTTTGATAGCACATGGGGGATTGTGACATGTTTCCTCTTTAAAATGGATAACCCACTGCGGGGTATCACATTGAGGTAAGTAGCTCTGTGGTCCCACCACTGTAGGACCTCAGCAAATCCACAGCGGTTAGTAATTCTGCACGCAGTGCTTTCCTTTGTCTGTATCGTCAGGTGGTGGGTTATCTACCAAGAACAGAAGCTCACAGCCCCGGTGGCTGTGTTAATTGCCAGTAGGATTAATCATGGAGACTCTGTTTTATCCAGCTATGTGTTTGCACAAAACTTTTAGGAACATTTATTGTCCCTCTATGGTGTGTTTTCCTGAAGCTGAATATGGGGAAGAGACTGCAAACTCATAAATGCTTTTGGAGAGATTCAGACGTGCAGGTATTTCTCGCCCGTTCACCCTCGTGCAGGCGTATACATGCAGCATGATAACACACACTTCATTTTCTTAGCAATCAAATTAGAAAGTGATAGCAACTATCCCAATGTTTCCTTTGGTTTTCTGTTACTCTCTGGATGTTTTGCATACTGTGTTCATTGTATTTCACAGAGTAGAACGACTGCATATTTACAGAAAATGTATTGTGAGTCCTAGTTAAAGCTTATTGTGGCCAAATTGGTAATCATGGTACAACTGGGAAATGCAGTTTATTAACATAGCTGGGGATATGAGATATAGGCTTCCATTAATTAGTCTGAGTACTTTTTAAATTATGGCTGGGGGACTTGGAAGTTTACTGTAGTGTTCAACAAATGGGCTAAGAGAAGCCAAGATCGGTGGCAATAGGCATTTTGCAAAGAAACTGGATGGATGAAAGGTTAAAAAGCTTCTGCTGCGTAATTCTGGGCTTCACAGTTCATCATTATCCAATCACAAAGATTAAAGCAATTTAGAGCTTAGAAGCTGTAAACCAAAAGCTGCCCAACAAAATGTCCAAAGGCACAGGGGAGCCCTAAGACTTGATTCAAATGACAGGGATAAACTTCCAGACCCCCTATTTGTGTTTAAATATTTATTACCATTTTAACTTTTTATTTTCCTCTGAGATATGTCTCTCTTCCCTGCCAGATTTCCAGTCTTTGAAAGCATAGTGAATATTTCTCTCCCACAGAAAGAGAAGGTGCTTTGTACTCTTTCAGTCCTGTAACAGTGATGGAGGATTAGGTGGTGAAATTATTTTGCTTACCATTTGGAGATCAAATTTTTCCACTTTTTTTTTTGTGGTTTATTTTTTTGTTTGTTTGTGATATCTAACACATCTCAAGGAACTTTAGGCAAATTATAAAGTTTGTTGCTCCTGCATTTTTGGGGAGAAGTTGTTTCCTGGAGTTATTCAGATCCTCCAATATTCATGCAGTGCTCTTGAAAATTAAATGCAACGTTCAGACTTTAACACATCTCAAGGAACTTTAGGCAAATTATAAAGTTTGTTGCTCCTGCATTTTTGGGGAGAAGTTGTTTCCTGGAGTTATTCAGATCCTCCAATATTCATGCAGTGCTCTTAAATTAAATGCAACGTTCAGACTTGCGTTTTTAAACTGTGTTAAACAAATTACCTTTACAACTGAGGGAAAAACATCCCACTGCTAGCAAAATGAGCACAACTTGTAAATTGGCTTCGTGCTTTCTGTTGGTTTTTGATCAGACGAAAGGTGTAAAATGCTCTTGTCTAGCTGGGTGTGTTTTCTGTAAAAAGACTAAAATTTCACAATGATAAATTCCAGTAAAAAAGTGCTACTGGCAAAAATATTTGTTAGTGCATGCATGCTGTGGATCCCTGGGAAACCGAGAGCCCGATGCTGCATCAGATTTGGGAATATCGAAGAGCATTTGTTCACAGGAATTTTGGGGAGTGCAAGAACAAGTGTGTCAATATGGTATGTGCTCCAGAGACTTTTCGTAAAACCTGCAAAGAAGGAAACCCCCAAGTATATCGTACAGGTCAGGCTAAAGAGCAAAAAGAACTCTGGAAGTTGTGTGATTTACCTCAGCTGTTGGAGTGCTGTGTAAGAACTGCGTGCAGATCTGGAGCAGAAATGGTGAAAGGTGAGGAATGTGGTCCGATGCAACCTTGTTTTGCTTAATATATTATTTCTCTTTCTTCATTTTTTTTTT
>NW_010410384.1:0-216 GCF_000710305.1 Buceros rhinoceros silvestris | reverse complement strand
TGGTGCGCCGCCTTCCTGTCACAGAGACATCAGTTGGTGACCACCAGTGCTCCCAATACCCACCCCAGTGCTCCCAGTAACCATCCCAGTGCCCACCCAACCTCCCTCCAGTGTTCCCAGTGGTCCCAGTAACTTCCCACACTGCTCCCAGTTCCACTCCAAACCACTCTCCTGTGCTTCCAGTTCAGCCCCCGCCCTCCTTCCAGTGCTCCCAGT
>NW_010410383.1:10284-14049 GCF_000710305.1 Buceros rhinoceros silvestris | reverse complement strand
CAGGTAGCTGAGAAAGCACCGTGCGAATAACATGTCCGGTTTATTCTCCTGCTTGTTTTCGGCACATAATCTGCGCTGCCAGTCAGGTGCTCCGGGCTCCGAGGACGGCCCCTGCAGCGAGCCACAGCCCGTCTGTTGGGTACAGTCAGGTCCCGTCCGTAACCCCTGCACAGGTGACCTGCCGTGGCATCTGCGCGGGCGTGAGGAGCCAGCCGGGCTGCGCGCCAAGTGGCGTTTGGCTTTCTGGAGCTCGGGTGCCACGGATGGGCATCAGCCGCCAGCGCTTTGCCCCGGGTACTGATGGCTGGAGACGTGAGCACCACTCTTCTGAGACACAGGCAGTGACACTAGCCACTGGGGCATGCGGCCGTCCTTGTCCCTAGAGTGTTTTCCCTCGAAGTTGGCTTGAGACAGACCAACATGGATCCTGGCTTGTGAACCTGGAGAGCTGAGCATGCTAAACCCAGCCTCTTTGGCAGGCTGCGCTGTGGGAAGGGGGTCTTTAGGGATTCTTCCTTCGTTATGCTGTTAGAAACCATCGGTGGGGCAGACCAGGGTCTACATGCTGAAGAATCTGTTATCAGATAATGTTTGACTTTGCTGAGCAGCCATCGTGTCAGCCAGCCTGCCTTCTCCCAGAGCAGCAAACCACTGACAGCAGAAACGGGGGATGGCTCTGGGTCTGCGGTGCATTGCAGGCCATGCAGGTGGTTACAGGAGACTGAAAGAGCTGAGGTGGGTATCTGCACCCACACTCTGCAGCGAGCAGACTCCGAGCTGCTGGGATGCTGCTGTGCTGTTGTCAGTGGCTGACAAGAGGTCGGTTTGCTGCAGTGAGAGACGTGTGGCTGTGAAGAGCCACACTGAGACCTAGGCACCGTTCCCACAACTGTGGCACGTCTCCTCAGTGCAGTGGTAGGTAGAAATCTCCTCCGTGTCCACATCTGCTCCACATCCAATCTGTGATATTGCTGTGGGTGGCTTGGTCTCTGCTTTTCTCTGGGAAGCGGGAACAGCTCTGTCAGCAGCACCCCTTGCTCCTGCCTTCTTCAGACACTGCCCATCTTGGGAGAAACTTTTCAGTTACGCTTTAAATTATTCTGGAAAAACCACTGCATTCCCCTCTGTGTGTGTGTGTGTGTGTGCATGAGAGACAGGGAAAGGGACAGAGGCACATCTGAGGCTCCTCACAGCACTCTGCACACACCTTGGACCAGCTTTCTCACCACAGCGGCTCTTGGTCTGGTGCCCTGGGGCACAGCTGGGCAGCTGCTGAGGTTGCAAGGTGGAAGTTTCGTTGACTCTGGTATGAACACAGTGTTCAGAGGAAAGAATTCTGTGAGTGGGGTCTGCCACAGGCCACCACTACCTGTGAAGAGGATTGAAAGAAGGATTCGGTCCTAAAATCAGCATGTCAGGATGGGCACATCTGACAGATTTGCTTTTAGGCAACAGCCTGGCTTTCTGCCCGGTCATCCGAGTGCTGTGTCTCGAGGAAGAGGAGTTTCTGGCAACTGGCATTTTAGGTCAGCCTGTTCCTTTTCTCCTCCTGTTTGCATCAAGCTGCCTTTTCATGGTGCCTTCCTTGCGCAGGGAGCCAGCTGCCAGCGGGCACGTTGTATGGAGTGGAGAAAAGGCCCACGGTGAGGTGACAGCACCCGTGTTTAGGCAGTTGCCCACGGCGTGTTGAAGAACTAAAGATGATCCAGCCCTGGACTGCTGATGGCGTTGGTGCATCACTGACCTGTAACTACGTGGTTTGATCCAGAGCCTGCTGAGTCCAGTGGAGGGCTCTGGATCCAAACCGCCGGGTCTGGGGGTTTTGTGGGCATACACACGTACTACATGTGTTCTTGGGTGCACTTAGTATTAGCAGGGTCTGAACCTCAGAGCTGTTGAATGCAGGGGTCACTCTGACCCACACTGCTGGCACTCCCCTTTGACCTTGGCAGCCTACACATCCCGTGGAGCAGGGAGAACAGAGCATCAGGCAAAAGGCCTCATCTAAGACCATAATCTTCTTCCTGATGGTGACCAATAACTGCCCAGAGAACACCACAGAGGCAGGATAAAGCTCTAAAGATACTTGCCCTGACTATTTCCCCAGCCCTCACGAACCTGTAACTCAAGGACTTCTGGGAACAGGAATGCTCTCCTGATGCTCAATAACACTCAGTGGACTTCTTTAACATGTTGGTCCAGTCACCTTTCCAGTCCACGCAAACTTAAAAGATCTGCAGCATCCTACATCAAGGAGTTCCTTGTCTGGCATCGGCACTGCTAGTGGAGGGTGGAAGCGCTGGCTGGTTTGGCAGAGGGAAGTACTCAGAGATCGTCTGTGTGCACCTCTCTGTAAAGGGGTGAAGCTGCGTGTGGAGAAGATGGAGGAGGGCAAGGCTGGGGAGCAGGGTCTGTGTGCGAGCGGGAGCTGAGGCTGGGCAGCCGTGGCCTGACTGCATTTGTCCTCCCTAGGCCAGGCAGGAGGAGCTGGACGTGGAGAAGGAGCTGTGCCGGGTGCGTAGGCAGCACGGGGTGAAGAGTCACACATCCTGGGCATTCACACCGTATCATCAGGAGGACCTTCCCCTCAGGCCCATTGCCCAGTGGGCTGCTCCACAGTACTGCTCGCTCCTCCGCTGTCCCGTCTGATTCTGACCCCACTGAACTGCTCAGGAGGAGCCTTTAGTCATCGGGTCCCACAGGGGAGGGACGGGACCCGTTAGCCCACCTGCGTTTATGGAACAGTGCTGTCGTGCTCATCCCAGGACCACATCTGCCCCTCTGTGCGAGGAGGGTTTATGGATCAATATACCCAAAGCCGAGGGGCTGTTCGAACGTTTCTCTTTGCCCTTCCACCAGCGGAGTCTGCAGGGCCCAGAGTCCTGAGCTGCCCGTGACAGTGGCCCTTTGCATGTGGACTCTTCACAGCTCCCTTGACGGAGGAGTCATCAAGTAATTAATGAGTGATTCATGGTATCCTGTAGAAAATGTATGAAATGGGGCAGAAGAGTCAGGCTGTAAACGTGCCTGTTTCTCTCCCCTGACTGAAAAGGCAGCAGGAGGATGTGATTTTTCACGCTGCAGTCAGTCTTGTGGGAATCAGAAGTTAATAAATCTGACCCTCATGGATTGCACTGTCAGGGGACACCTGAAAAGGCATCAGAAGCAGAAAGAAATTGGGTGAAGGACTGAACTTCTGATTGCTGACAGCCCACAGGGCATCGCACTGTGCAAACAGGCATCACAGATCTGCCCTCGGGAGCGCCGCCTGGGGAGCTGCCCCTCCATCTGCAGAGGCTGCTCTGTGGTGCTGGGGGGAGCGACCAGCTCGTCCTGCGGGGATCTGGCTCTGCAGATCTGTGCAGGTTGCCTGACGTCTACACCCAGTTCTGAAGAGCGGCGGAGTCCGAGGCGCAGGTGCAGCCCTGCGGATGGCAGAGCAGCTACAGCCTCAGCTCCAGCGGTGGGAGAAGGGTGGACCCCTGCAACGGGGGACTTGGGACAGAGCAGTACAACACTTAATTTGGCCGTTGTTCCCATGACATCCTGCTTGGAGGGAGGTGTGTGTTACTGTGAAGCTGTGCCCCTGGAGGCTTCCCAGAGGCCCTGGTTGCCCTTTGAACTGTAACTTACCTGTTCTCTCACAGCAGAGGAAGGTAAATTCCCCACCTGGAGGAGCTGCCTGCAGCTGGGTAGAGAACATCCTCTTAGGAATTCTTAACGTGTTGGATGGTGCCATTGTTTTAACAGAAGACCAGGGCGCAA
>NW_010410383.1:8850-10177 GCF_000710305.1 Buceros rhinoceros silvestris | reverse complement strand
CTTCGAGGTGCTTTCCAAGGGGTTAATGAGGGGCTGGTGTTTTTTGTGACTGATCCATGGACAGCCTTCCCCTGCAGTGGAGGAGAGACCCAGGCTTTAATGAGACTGTAGGATTATTTTTGGGACGCGGTAGCTCTGAGATTTCCTCGTCTACATCCTCCTCCTGGTACATAGGGCTGTGCAAGTGAGTGAGTGATGCTGCAGTTTCACTTCCTAATAGTATTTCCTTAGCTGCTATTTCCTTAGCAGTTCACAAAGGAGGGAATTCGCGTTAGTGCAGTTTTTCAGACAGACAAACTAACTCAAAAAGAAGTCATCCAGGAACTGCGAATGTCATATACTTAGGAACCCAGTTTAGTGGCCATCCCTCTGAAGTCTTTTTTTCCATCAGCTTTTGGGAATTGGGACAATTTTTTAGCTCCTTTACCCCGATTTACCACTTCTACTCTCCTGTCCCACGTCATCAGCAGTGTAGTTGCTCCAGTTTGGGGGTGAAAAGTGGCCTGAAGGGCAGCAGCTGCAGCTGGGGTGAGGAACAACCGACCGGCGCTGCTGCCTGCAGTTAAAATCAGCAGGCGGTTCCTAGTAGTCTGGCTTTGAAACTTGCAGCCAATAATTACAGCTACTTCTGCCCCCTCGCTGTGGTGGAGTGAAGCTGCTGCTGACTGCATTTTGTCTCTGCATCCTGACCCCGTCTTTGAACTTTATCCTGGGCAAGTTTGAGGAACTGCCTTAAATTTGCCTTGTGTGAATTTGGACGAAGACACGTGTGCCGATGTCCAGCAGCATCAGACCTGCAGCCCCAGGATGCGGATAATGGAGGAGGCATCTCCAGCTGAGAGGGGTTGAGAAGAGTGCTGTGCCCAGTGCTGCTGGGGGGCATCGCTGTGGCCCAGCCCCAGTGGGAGCTCAGCCCCGCGCAGCCGCTCCCTCACTCCCTGCCAGTGGGACCGGAGGAGAATCGGAAGGGAAACAGCGACAACACTCGAGGGTCGAGAGAAAGACGGTGTAGCAGGTAAAGCAAAAGCCACACACGCCAGCAAAGCGAACCAGGGAATTCTTCCACCGCTTCCCGTGGGCAGGGGGGTGTTCAGCCCCACCAGGACAGCCGGGCTCCAGCACCGTCACGGTTGCTCAGGAAGACAAACACCGTCGCTCTGAACATCCCCCCCGTCCTTCTTCCCCAGCGTTTATTGGCGGGCATGACGCCACACGGTGTGGGACATACACCCCTCTGGTGAGTGGGGGTCAGCTGTCCTGGCTGCGTCCCCTCCCAGCTCCCCGAGGAGCAGAACAGGCCTTGACTCTGCGAGCTCTGCTCAGCAGG
>NW_010410383.1:7671-8814 GCF_000710305.1 Buceros rhinoceros silvestris | reverse complement strand
GGCGTTACCAACACTCTTTTCATCACAAAGCCACGGCACAGCCCCACAGCAGCCACCATGGAGAAATTGAACTCCATCCCAGCCCAAGCAGCACAAGCATGCGCAGCTTCTGCTCTTGGTCAAGCGTTGATACCATCGGTGCTGGAAAACCTGTTCCTTTTGTTGTTGTTCTGCAGATCTGTTGTCCCCCAGTGAGCTAGAACAGCCCATCAGCAGCTGTAGCTGTGCAGCAAAGGGGATCAAGGAGGGATCAGGCTTCCCCGTGACCTCTGCTTCGTCAGTGCTCAGAAAATGGAAGATTTCAACCTGCCGTAAATGTGGGTACCCCGGAAATAACAGTGGCCAGGATTCCAGCTGCGCGCTGGGGGCGGTCAGACACAGTGGTTCTCAAACCCTGGACAGGGGAACCAGCCACGGGCCCCGCTGGTGCTCGTATATGGATTACTGATGCGGAGCCGGGCGCGGACAGGAGGGAGCAGCACGGGCAGGTTCACAGCACCTGGGGAGAGAAGCGTGCCACAGGCTGCACGGGGAGCACAGCTCGAGACACGCATCCCAAAGCGCTCTGGAAAACCACCGGCGGATTAACTCCTGTGCGCTGGGGGCAGGAACTGGGCAGCTCAGTTGCCCTCACGGGCAGCCATGGGCGGGAGCCCAGCCCTGCCTCCGGTATGGAAGAAAACATATTTAGCAGGTTGCACGTGAAGTACTGAACGGTTTTGTTCCTTTGCTCGCACAGAACCTTATGTCATGTCTTACAGGGACACTCAGAATGGCCTGGTGGGAACGGATTACTCGACCAAATTTGCACCGCAGTAAAGACTCTGTCTCTGCTCCCATCCCAACCTGGTGCTACCTGCCCGCCGAGCACTCACCGGACATGCGAGGGGCCTGGCTGTGAGCCCTGCTGCCCTGTTTGTTGGGGTACGGCACCTGGGAGCTGCTCCTCATTGCGCTCCCTGGGACCGTTCCGGCAGTCAGGAGTTGCCGCAGGGTAGCAGTCTGTGCCAGGAGCCCTCTGTGCTGGAGCAGGGATGGGAGCAGGCACGGGACAGCCTCCCCACCCGTCTGTGGCTGTGTGCTGGTTTCTGTGGCGGGCCGTTGGGAGCAGCCAGGGATGATGCAGCACAGCTGCTGCCACTT
>NW_010410383.1:7117-7584 GCF_000710305.1 Buceros rhinoceros silvestris | reverse complement strand
CCAGCACAGCTGCTGCCACTTGACAGGGCTGTTGCAGAACTCGATCCAGCCCTGGCTTGCCCTGGGGCAGGTCACCTCACCTCATGGCCATTCGGTTTTCCTGTGGGGTGAAGAGACACCTCGGGTTGTTCCTATTGCACAAGCATCTTGTTTGGGTCAGTACGATGACTTCCACTTACGGGTTTTAGCCTCTGGCACCGAAGGGGCAGAGTTAATTCTGGACTGCAGCTCCAGCAGCAGAACCCAGGTCAGCCTAGTGGAGGGTGTTCCCAACAGAACTGCTGTGTGAAACAATTTTCTGGGGCTGTTGCAGGTCAGGATTTCTTATTTCCAGTGGCTGGCTCCACCTGGTGGCACTTGGCTGTCCCAGGGCACTGGCACCACAGGAGGTGGTGATTGGTGGCCACCACTCGAGTTTTTCTGGGCTGGCCCTTTGCCCAGAGCAGGCAGTCCCGACCTGCCTGCCC
>NW_010410383.1:5608-6913 GCF_000710305.1 Buceros rhinoceros silvestris | reverse complement strand
CACCCCGTCCTGTTCCTAAGTGTTAGAGCTGGTCAACAACTTCAGGCTCGCTCTTCCTGTTTTCCAAAATTCATCAGACCACCAAATGTTCCCACGAGCCCCAGTGGGCATTGAGTAAAATGCACTTCTAGGAAAATCAAGGTGGAAGTTGTTCCTGAGCGCCCTTTGCCGTGGGGCTGGAAAAGACAGGCCCCTCCTGTCCCACACAGCACTGACCAGGAACGAGTGGAAGGAGCCCAGCAGCTGCAGTGCCAGAGCCGGGCTTCAGTCCCTGAGTTATCCGCCCTGCCGGAGACTTGCCTTCCGTGGCCGCTCACTGAGTCACTAGGGCTCTGCAGGACGAGGAGCCCCGGGCACGGGGCACATCGATTTGTAGTGCAAGGGCTGTGGTCGGCTGAGGCTGGTGTAGAGGCTGACATTAGGGATCCATGTCTGCGCTCCTCACTGGTGCCCTAGCCCAGCAGCTGGTCAAAGTCTTTTAGGCAAAACTTGTCAAACTTGAGTAACGTGATTTACCTCAGGTGGTTGGAGACTCCCATAACAGCTGTGAGCCAGGAAGAGAGGGTGGATTTTGGTTCTCAGACTACAGGGTTGCCAAAAAGTCATTCTGCTGGGCTGTGGGGAGCCGCTTGGGATGTCGGGGTTTGCAGAACGGCAAACTGAGCACAGTTTTCAGACACCGCTCCGGGCACAGCCTGCCCCTCCGCTCCTGCACGGAGTTCAGGACAGTGTGCTGCTGCTGCCAGGCTGGCGCTGGCCTGCGTGTCACCTCGGTACCTCTGTGAGCAGATCCGCAGTGTGAAAAAGAGTGACGGCAAACCAGGGCACGCACTGGTGTGTCCCTGCGCCACCAGCGTGGCTTGTTTTCTCTGAAAGGAAACCAGCATCGCACGCACAGGAGAGCGTGAGTTGTCAACTTCCTTCTCCGTGTGCGTTTGTTCCTCCTGTGCCTGCTGTCCGGTTCCTCTTGGCTGCTCTCCGCTTGCTTTCGGTGTGGGTCTGCTAGCCCGCCGTCAGTGTCCGGAGGCTTTAGGCACTCTGTAAGTGCAGGTTGTTAATGGTTGTCATTATTACTGCTGGGAAATTATGGCTCCTGGGTTTTAAACCGTCCCTCTCTATCTCAGCACCGTCCGTCTCTGTGTCGTTACTGTGGAGAAGGAAGAAGAGTGATTTGCAAATAAAAGCCAGAGGGTTTCTCACACAAAGGATGTGAGCAGGGTTTCACCCCAAAGGCCTGGTGATGGTGTGACTTGTTCAGATTCCATGGTGTCAGCAGGGGCCCTAGCCACAGTCCAGCGAACGGCC
>NW_010410383.1:2493-5178 GCF_000710305.1 Buceros rhinoceros silvestris | reverse complement strand
CCTGGCTGCTCCCAACCGCCCGCCGCAGAAACTAGCACAGAGCCACAGACGGGTGGGGGGGCTGTCCCGTGCCCGCTCCCATCCCTGCTGCAGCTCTTCTTACTGTTT
The DNA here is from genome assembly GCF_000710305.1 of Buceros rhinoceros silvestris. Taxonomy (NCBI): domain Eukaryota; kingdom Metazoa; phylum Chordata; class Aves; order Bucerotiformes; family Bucerotidae; genus Buceros; species Buceros rhinoceros. The sequence continues at coordinate 5,070 of NW_010410383.1, read as the reverse complement.
CCTTCCTCTCGGTGCATTACGACGTTTGTAGCAATGACAGCACCTGGTTACACAGCGCTGGCACTGGCAGCGGCCCGCGGGGCACCAGGAGCGTGAGGTGGTTAAACAGGGCCTAGATTACGATGGCAGCGTGGGTCGCGTTCGGGCGCTTTACCCCGAAGTGTGCAGCAAAGCGCGAGTGGTGGTTTAGGGAACAGCTCAAACTGCCCCGTGGGAGCTGCTGCAGAGGGTTCTGTGAGCTCCTTGCCAGCAGCCGGGCAAGTCCCTCCCTGCTCTACAGGAAGATGTGACGCTCACAGTCTGCTCTGTCCCCGGGAGGCTGAGCTCGGAGCTCCCTCCCTGCCCTGCCGCCCGTTGTGTGCTCAGAGTTTCATCACTGTCTCTTCTGAGTGACAGCCACGTCCCATCAACACTCCCAGCCGTTTTCTTGAGCAGCTGCTTGGAGAGCTCAGAAGTGACAAGAGAGATAGAGCTGCTCCCTGGGAGGGTAAACAAAGCCCGTGACTCCCCTGACTGTCCCCTCTGAGAGCTGGGAGCAGAAATACCGCCCTTTCCGTGTGCTCGGCCAGTGTCCACACACCAGATGACCTGTTTCCACCCTGTTCCTCAGCTTCACGGCAAGCTGTGCTGCTGCCTTGCAGCCCTGGAGCTGCCAGGGCTTTGCTAGGAACTAGAAGCTGCTGCTAGTAGGGGGCACAGCAGTGGCGCTCCTGGGAGAGTCAGGGGCAGGGGGTCCCTCTTGCCAAGCACAAGCTGCAGAGGTGTGCAGCTGCGTTCCGGTGTCGTGCCTCTGTTCAGACACTAACTCGGGGTGGAGGGTTTAGCAGGAGGGGCTCAGACCAGACAGAAGTCTCTGTCCTTACCTGGAAATCAGGCGTCTTTCCTGCACGTTAAGACAGACCCTTGCTGGGAAGCCCTTGCAGATTGTTCGTGGATGGTCCTGTCCTGCTGCTTCTGCGTGCAGGGGGAGCACGGCCGGCTGTGGGTCCCACGCCCGCGTTGCTCTCCCCCAGGCGCGAGTTACTCCAGGTGAGACCTACCCGCAGCCAGTTGTGACAGCCCCGCAGTGGAGCCGACACACCGGCCAGAGGCCCATCAGTCCTGGGGGGGCTCGGGTGGGGTGGGAGGGCTCTGGGCAGCTGTTCCACTCCGGTGAACTCTGCTCGTCTTTCTCAGGTGTAAAGGGGGGAAAATGCTTTAATGCCAAGTCACGTTACCTCACAGCAGAGGGTGGTGCAGCTCAGCTCAGTACCGTGCACCAGCCTTCTCGAGCTGTGTCTGTCCTAAACTAACCTCGAGACACAAGCCCAGGCACTGACCTCCTGGCACCCAGACACATTCCTGGAGCCCCTGGCACTGCCTGGCCATGGCCAGCAAGCACCTTCCAGAACCTCCAAGCACAGTTTGAGGTACCACGTGCTAAGGACCGTCACAAAATACAGTCTTGACAACGCCACCCTGCATCGCGTGGAGATAAACTCTGCCAGGCCAGCTGGCTTTAGGGCTGAAGAAGGAACTCATGGAGAGTAGGTGGCTTTTCTGACTGGATACACACAGTGCCAAGTACGAGCAGAGGGGTGGCCTATCTCCCCCACCTAACCACCTCCTGATGCAGACACACAGAGCTGATGCTCAATTTCCAGGTCGTTCACGAGGTGGAACTACCATGCTGGAGTACATCCAAACTGGAGCCAGCAGTGTGGGGACTGGCCCTTGCTCTTTGCTTTTTGGGTGTATCTGCCCCTTAGAACGGGGACAGATCACGATGTGGATCCCGCGACACGTCAAGGCTGGCACCTGCTGACTGGGCTGCTCCTCTCCGAGGAGATGGCCCTGGAAGGACAGTGCTCTGGAGGTCTGGGTGGGGCCAGGGGCGGCGGGGCTGGGAGGTGGAAATGGGTGGAACCAGTGGTTGTGTATTCCAAGGGGTTCTCGCATTTTGCTGCCTCCCCCCGAGTGAGGACACTCTGTGGAGACTCAGGTTTAGTCGTCACGCTACGTTCAATGCAGAGTGAAGCGTGTCTTCTTTCTGGTTTTAATCCAAGGTGCAGTGCCAGATTCCTCAGGCCAGGCTCCTTTTCCAGGAGGAGGAAGTTCTGCAGAGGCGAGTGGTTGTGTATTCCAAGGGGTTCTCGCATTTTGCTGCCTCCCCCCGAGTGAGGACACTCTGTGGAGACTCAGGTTTAGTCGTCACGCTACGTTCAATGCAGAGTGAAGCGTGTCTTCTTTCTGGTTTTAATCCAAGGTGCAGTGCCAGATTCCTCAGGCCAGGCTCCTTTTCCAGGAGGAGGAAGTTCTGCAGAGGCGAAGGCTCCTCTTGCAGCCACGCTGCCAAAGGGGCTGGGTTACCACCCTGCGGCTCAGAGCGCTGCTGAGAAAGGGCCCCGCCAAGGAGCCCCTCGGCAAGGCCCTGCTTGGAGGCGGCGATGGAGCTTGAGCCCAGAGAGCTCCTCCATCAGGCGGGGCTTTGCTTTGGTCACGGTGCCAGCTCGGCTGAGGGCCCGCACTGACACTGTGCCTGTGAGGTGAGAGCCGCTGGCAGGGACGGCTGGCGCAGCGTTACTGGGGCCGGGAGAA
>NW_010410383.1:1582-2129 GCF_000710305.1 Buceros rhinoceros silvestris | reverse complement strand
CCCCGGCCGGTGGGCTGCAGGTGGACCCGCCCCCCTGCCGCTGCAGCACAAGGAAGGACAGGGGGAGGGAGGTGTACCTCCTCGCAAGAAAGACGCAGGACGAAGGCTGTCAGGTGGGTGGAGAAGCGCTCAGGGGCAGCTGCGGATGGTGCCAGGGTTGAACCAAGCCAGTGACAGCCTGGCCACCACCCGGTAACCAGGATCCGCCTGTTCAGCATCCCCGGGGTCAGGGGCTGGCCGTGGCTATCGGGAGGCCGTGCATCAGCGCTGACTGGATGAGGGGACCTTGTCCTTGGGCAGGTGCCACCAGCTCCCGGGCAGTGCTGCTCCCCCCAGGAGCAGCTGCCCTCCTGTGGCAAGGAAAGCACTTAAGACAGAACGCGGTTAAAATCAAAATGTAAATTTATTACAAAGCAATCTGCCTAGTGCTCCTCCCACGCAGAGATCGATTGTCAGGAGAAGAAAATTTAATACACGGCCAATTATATAAACCACAAAATCTACCCCCAAGGGAAAGATTTTCCAAAATGCGCGTAACGACCACGTG
>NW_010410383.1:0-1024 GCF_000710305.1 Buceros rhinoceros silvestris | reverse complement strand
GACGGGACGGGAGGGGGGGAGGGGCAGCCCCAGGTGCTGCTGTAAAGCCTGTCTTTTGTGCAAGCTCGATGCCAGCAGGCAGGAGGGGGTTGCACTGTCACACCTCCTGCTGAGGGCCTGGCTCCACCAGGGGCATCCCCGCTCTGCCCGCCCTGACCAGCTGCGGTGGGAAGGGGCTGTCTGGCTAACGTCAAGCCCTTTCTCTCCTGCGCTGCACTGGTGCTTACAGCTCCAGCGCCACCTCTCCTCAACTGGAGCAGAAGGTCTAGGTGGCAGGTGTTCAGTCAGAGCTTTCTTATGCCAATCATTCATGTCTGAAAGCTTCAAAACCACCCATTGTTGTGTGATTAAAAGTTTTATTTTATCTTCCTCGTTTCCACAGAGATCCATAGGCAGTGAGACTCCAGAAGATGTTCCGCTCCTGTGTCTCCTGCAGGACTCTGGAGGAAGAGTATGTTCCTCTTGAGAACGGCCCAGCAGCCCCCACAGTGCCTTTGGTGCCATCCTGGGAGCTGGAAACAGTTCAGTTCATAGTTGAGAACCGTAGTTTGTACTCAGCACGAAAAAACAGTCTAAAGTTGTTGCCTGGCCATTTTAAGCATTTTGTATTTAAGCAGCATGTTGTGCTTGCTGGAAGAGTTTGGGAATTCAGAGATGGCCAGAGCTGTGCTGCCCTGGAGCCCGGTGGACGGCCCAGGTTGGAACTCTTCCCCCGCCAAAGCAGCCAGCTCTCGGTGGACGTGACATGGCCCTGGGTTTATTCCCACAAGGGATCCACCGGGGCCTCTTCATACTCTCGGTTAAATCCCTGGACACTTACCGGGACAGACAGGTTCAGGGCTGAAACGAGCGGGCGCGGAACCAAGCAGGGGATACATGCAGTGATTTCGCACCCGGCCCTGCCCGGGGCACGCTGATAACCCACCGTCTGTGGCGTTAGGGGGCTGGGCAGCATGTCGCCATCGCGGGGTGACTTGGAGGGACAGAGGAAAACAGCTTCAGGGGCAGCGCTGTGCTCGCCGCG
>NW_010410382.1:77559-77993 GCF_000710305.1 Buceros rhinoceros silvestris | reverse complement strand
TCCAGCGCAGAAGTGAAAAGCACTCACAGCAGCCCCCCCCACCCCGCAAGCACAGGGCAGACACCCCGGCCCCCATCCCCTGCAGTGACTTCTAAGGCAAAAATTAAGAACAATAATAAAAAAAAAATCCATTTCCCCTTTCTGAGGCTTCATGGGAAGGGGAAGGGGAGGCAGAGCAGCCCTGCCCGCTCTCAAGGTCACCCCAGGTGCCTGCCGCATTAGTGCCCGCAGCCCAGGACCCCGCTCTGCTCAGCAGACCCTGCTGCCGGCGAGGCACCTCTGAGCCCCATAAAGCAGAGGGATGTCGAGCACCTTCCTCCGCACTCGCATTAGCCAGGCGCTGCAGGTAGGACCTGCGCCTTGGGGAGACGAGGCCGGCTCTGGTGAATGCACTTAAGTCCTCCCCGCAGTGTCTCTAAGAGAAGCAGGCCGCT
>NW_010410382.1:76734-77363 GCF_000710305.1 Buceros rhinoceros silvestris | reverse complement strand
GCTGGCTGCCAGCCAGGGGAGTAGCTGCAGGGCTGTGATTTGCGAGCACGAAGCTGATGAAGGGGAGCAGGTCTGAAGGAGAGAGGGGAGAGGCAGAGCGAGATCAGGCCATCCCCAGCACCCCCAGCTGCAGCCGGGTGCTGGCGAGGAGGGTGCAGGAGGGGCGGTGGGTGCTGGAGGGGGTTTCTAGCAGGGTGCAGGGCTGGTCTGTGGGTGCTCAGCAGGGACGGGGAACAAGCACTAGCCCAGGGCAGCTCTTGCTGCTGCTTTAGCCGCTGCCTGAAGATGCTTTCTGGATTACCAACATATCTTTCTCTTTCTTTCTTTTCTTTCCCTGTGCTTCCTCCAGATGAGAGCACCCTACTCGCTGTCCTGCCTCTTCCTCCTGAGCCTAGGGACCTGCTTCCCTCTCAGCGAGCAGCAGGAGCTGGGACACCCTGGGGGAGGGACCCCGCTCAAGCCCAGCTGGCAAGCGGTGGCTGAGGACAGGGGTGTCGGCTGGAGGGCAGGAGCACAGCGGAGGCGAAGCGAGGAGCTGGGCATTCTGCTGGGCATCGCCCGGGAGCTGCAGGGCTACGGCATGGAGGGGGCCCGGCAGCGGGTGGGCCGGGAGAGGGGCTCACAGCACC
>NW_010410382.1:76203-76572 GCF_000710305.1 Buceros rhinoceros silvestris | reverse complement strand
CAGAGGGGAGAAGCGCAGCGGCACGCTGGGGAACCTGGCTGAGGAGCTCAATGGCTACAACAGGAAAAAAGGGGGCTTCACCTTTCGCTTTGGGAGATGAGGGCGCAGATCCACCTCCTGCGGGTCACCCCGTGCCGTTCTTCCCCTCCATCTCACCTCAGTTTGCTCAGACAAAAGCGTATTGGGGGATTTGCTGCTGGGTTTGCCTTGGGGAGGGGGGGATTCCTTGTTTGCTCCACTTGCAGCCCTGCTCCTGATCTCACATCCCTCTTCCCAGCCAGCGCAATGGGAGAAAAGGAGGGTGCCTTAAAAAGAAGGCACCGCGTCCCTTCCCTGGTCACAGGCAGCCTTTGCTGGATCTCTGGAACC
>NW_010410382.1:75710-76097 GCF_000710305.1 Buceros rhinoceros silvestris | reverse complement strand
GTCCCTTCCCTGGTCACATGCAGCCTTTGCTGGATCTCTGGCACCACAGTGCAGGCAGGGAGCAGGGATGCGGCACCAGGACAGGCACAGCCAGGCGTTGAGGCCAGAGGGAGGTGGGCTGAAGGGTTACAGCGGGATAGCCCTGGTGGTGACAGTCACCTGGGGACTCTCTGTAGCTGCCAGCCAGGGCAGGTCTGTCAGGGAGGAGCAGCTCTCAGAGCTCGCTGCAGAGCTGCAGAGTTGCTGCTCTCCTGCCTATTAAGGAAAAGTCCCTCCGGCAGCAAATTCTGCTTAGTGTCAAGATGCCGCTTACAAGAGCCAGCTCCTGTGTTCAAATCAGGCCAGAGCAGCGGGGTTTGGGAAAATCGTGTCCTTAGAAACCCCTGG
>NW_010410382.1:75189-75563 GCF_000710305.1 Buceros rhinoceros silvestris | reverse complement strand
TTGAGCACAGAAACCTCCCTGCCATCACCAGTCCTGCTGCAGTCCCACCACTGCTCCCACCCTGACCCCAGGACTCCTCCTCAAGTGCTGCCGGAGCCCTCACCAGGGTGAGGTGGTGATGACTGACCTTCAGCATCCTTGTCACGTCACCCCAGCACCTGTCTGACAGCCTGACCCTTCCTAACACCCTCCCGGCCTCATCCGCACCTATTTCCAGCTGTAGCCGCTGCAGAAACTTGGGTGCAGAGGGGCAGAACCAAGGACCCCTGCACCTACCCGGAGCTCGTGTTTTCCTGCCAGAGGTGCAGCTTGGGGCATCGCCAGCCCCAGAAGCTGGACCAGCCCCGGCTGCGAAGGACAAGCCCCACTCTTCA
>NW_010410382.1:74171-75045 GCF_000710305.1 Buceros rhinoceros silvestris | reverse complement strand
TCCGTGTCTGCCAATGCCAACGACGACGCTTGCTTTTGTGCCTGCCGCTGCAGGCAGAGATATTAGTAATCAGAGGTCTAACTACCTGACTTGTAGGCACTAGCAGCGAGTTAGACACCTAACGACTGCTAATATTTCATTGCAGGCACAAAAACGAAGCTGGGCAATGATTTGCAAGTACTAAATTGCACTCTCAAAATCAAAGACCGTGGCAGGACTTGGGTAGAGGGGGATAAAAAAAAAATCCAGCTCCAAGAGTGCATTGTAATATCCATCAAGCAGACAGACCACTTAATACAGCGCTGGCGGGGCCGGCGCGGGCTGCTCGCGCAGCAGGAGAGGGTGTGACTGAAGGCTGAAGAGAGGCGAGCTGGAGAAGAAACACCGGCCGTGGGGCAGCAGGGCTAGGAAGGAGAGATGGAGGCTCCAGGGAGCTACGTGTGGGTCACAGCCCCACGAATGCGGGGCGGGAGGACTGAGGACTTGCAGGGATACTGATGATGCCAGGATTTGGCTCGGGCATGAGGACACCGCCGGCTGCGAGGGCAAAGGCGAGGAAAGGCGTCTTCCCTCCTCTGCTGCGGTCACCATCTCGCACCACAGGGACCAGAGCAGTGACCAACAAACCCAGTGGCACTCGGGGTGGCTGAGCCCACACAGCCCCCCCACCCCAGACACCCCAAACCCACCTCTGACCCTCTCAATTCCACCCCAAAGGCCACGGGTCAGGGGGACGCAGGTGCAGTGCTTGCATCCCGCAGCGGGGCCGGGAGCTTTATTGATATTTCTATGGCAACGTCTTTTTTTTTTCTCCTTTCTTTTGAGTGTTCAAACCATCAATAAATAAGCCCTGATCAATTTTACCCTGCGCTGG
>NW_010410382.1:72123-73969 GCF_000710305.1 Buceros rhinoceros silvestris | reverse complement strand
TTTGGGGCACCGCTGGGTTAGTGAGGGCTGGTAAATCCCCGGCTTTGCCGTGACGGATCGTTGCAGGGGAAGTGGCACAGTCTGCTGTGGGGAGGGAAAGGAAACCTGCTGGGGGGGGACACTCCTGCTCTCAGGTCCAGGAGAGGAACAGGGTCAGAGCAGCACGATAAAACCCCCTGTCTAACGAGGCTTTGATTGAAGCACAGCAACCCGCTGTATAACTTGTTTGAAGGAAAATCCAGCACTTCCAACAGCACTTACCTGGCGGGTGGGACAGAGCTGGGCTCAGCCCGTTCACTCCGGGGGGCTCCTTGATGGGCAGCTCGGTGCCATGGGACGATGCCATCACCCTCTTCATGCACTGGGAGGAAAGGGGCTCCCAGCAGCCTGTGACAAGGAGCAGGTGAGGGGCTGTGGCCCCCCTGGAGGCATGCGTTAGGATGGCTGATGCGCTTGGGAAAAGGCTGCGCTCCAGATTCTTCGTTCCTGCTCCTCGATGAGTGAGGCTGGTGGGGAGGGCGTAAAAGTGAATGGAAAATAACTGCCTGGAGTCTGGGGGTGTTGTCTGGGAGGAAGGAGGGGGGAACACACTGGGAGTGACCCTCGGGAGGCTGGAAAGCCCAAAGCCTACTCCTGCGTGCTGGACATGGTGCCTCTCATCCAGCGCCCTTGGGAACACACACCCCCTCCCGGTTGTAGGCAGCTCCCAGGGCAACACCCAGACCCCCAACACCTTTGAGAGCCAGAGAGCTCACAGCCCCCCTCCCCCAACACCGAACTGTGAGGAGCTGGATTCACTGCGGCATGGCCATGCAGGCGGCAGAGCGGAGCGTGGACAAGGCAGGACCTGCCTGGAGCACCGGCACCACGGCCCACCGCGAAGGGATGGCAGCAGAGAGGAACTGGACTCTTCTACACACGGACAGTGGGCCCAGGCAGCAAGGACCAATGCAGACGCTTGCTGCCAAGATCTCCCCTGATGGGAGCCCCTGTGAAACACCCTATTGTCCTTCCTGAGCAGGGTAAGGCCCTCATCCTTGCCCTGGCCCCATCTCTGCTCATCTTCTCCTCATCTTTCCTCCGTCCCGAGCAGACCTGCAGCACCACCACGCACACAGCAGGCACAGCACATCTCAGAAACCCAGGAGAAAGAACCCAATGGAATCACGTCCAAGTGACTCATGAAGAGGCTAACGCATCTCAACTGGGTCATCCAAGCCCCACGGCTTTGGGAGCACAGGCAGGACCTTCATCAGCTGATTAGAGGTTAGGACAAACACGTAACCTTCAGCAGTGGGGCGATTGCTGGGAAAACAGCTCAGCGTAGCCTGGTTTGCAGGTAACTTTTCGCTGAGCTGTACATAGTGCTGAAAAACCAGCGAGCAGCACTTCAGCCCCAGGGAAGACAGTCTGAGCCCAGCCTAAACAACTGAATGACTTGCAGGGCTGTCCCTGACCCCGAGACTTTAGGAGCACCAACAGCACTGCCAAGGCATCAGGACTGACCAGAGAAGCGGGTTGATCCAGGAGCATCATTCCCAGCAACCCGCCCAGGCCGGGGCTCACCCTCAGCCCAGGAGCCCGTCCCGCTCTGCTGCCAGCCCGCTTTCAGATGCGTGACGCCACGAACACTCTCTTCAGAGGTGACACGGTGCTCAGGTGTGTTTTCCTCTCCTGGATCGTGCGAGGATTAACGTCAAACAAGGAAGAGGCTGTCAGCTGGCTCCCCATCATCCCCGGGGCAGGCAGCGGTCCCACACGCCGAGCGTGCCGCAGCTCCAGCAGCACCTCCGCAGACTGGCTGCCACACCCGCCTGTCTTTTATAACTTCACCTTGGGGGGAGAA
>NW_010410382.1:65574-72076 GCF_000710305.1 Buceros rhinoceros silvestris | reverse complement strand
CTGCCACACCAGCCTGTCTTTAATAACTTCACTTTGGGGGAAGAAAAAGAGTGAGTGCAAAACACTGACCACATTTTACATTCCTCGTGACAAGGAACTTCTCAACAAAAGGCAGAATGACATTAAAGAGAAACTTAAAAGAGTGAACATTGTCATTTCAAAGACACGAAAACCAAAACAAAAACACCAACACAGCTATTTTTCCCCAAAAGCACTCTCACTTTCAAGCTCAATAGCCTTGAAAATTGGAGCAATCAAATTGTTAAATGCATCGATCTGTTAAATCAACTCCTACTGTACTCGGCTAAATTTAGCCTTTAATCCTCTCTCTCTCACTCCCAACACTGCAGATCTCGGGGCTTTCCCCAGCCAGGTCAACAGGCCTCTGCCTTCCCACGACACCATGGACCTGTTCCTAAGCAAGCAGAGATGGAGGTGACCAGGAGTGACCATCTTTTGGGGCAGGCTCAGCTCGTCCATCTCCCCTCAGCCCACAGCTACTCACCATATTCAAGTCCTTATGCTAGAGATGCCCACGACGAGCAGCCTGGACACCGATTTTTGCCAGGAGTCACCGTCACAAACCCAGGAAGCCCTTGTAGCTCGGCACGTATGCTCACTCACCGGACACCACCACTGCAGAAAAGGAGCCTGAGCCTTGCCAAGTGCAGGCTGTTAATTGCATCTACGCTGCCGACAGCATCCTCCCACTCCTCATCTTCTTCAGGCTCATTTAGAAGTGGCCCAATGCAATTGCTGCCACAGCCAGACAAGGTTTCCAATGAGCTTTGTTCCCACGGCCCACGAGCGAGTGGTTCCCGGGGCCAGGACCGATGGATCTCACCAGGACTTGAGGGGATTAGAAACCATTGGAGCGGGGTTATAACCCTAAAACATCACTGAGCAACTGCAGAACCTCAGGCACAGCACTGTCACCTGCTCTTGTTTCCTCCTCATCCTTTACTGCTCTTTTTGAGTTCATTAATCAAGGCAGTGCCTCATTTGAGAGGCTGCTTAGTACCTGGATACACCCTCCCTCCGGATTTGCTGGGAAGGCTGGAGGTGGTCTGAAAACAGAGAGTGAGGATGGACATGGACAACCAGAAATGAGGGAGGGGGCAGCCAGAACCACCTGAGAAACTCACGGTTCATTTCACAGCAGAAGAGGAGGAAAAAACCAACAGCAGCTGAGCTACAGAATAAAAACAATTAACAGGAGGAAAAGTTTAAAGTCAAATCTCTGATTTAAATGACAGCAAAGTCTTTGCTTCAAAAGAGGTGACGACACAATCTTTATTCTGCACATCTTTTTTCTTGTCTGACTTTTCAGAGCCAGATCAAAAGGACGTGGAAAAGTGCTGCTGCCCAGCTCTGACCTTTGCTGTGCCGAAGGGCGCCGGTGAACTACCCAAAGAGGGATCCCCTCCTTTTGGATGTGGAGTCTAAGGGGAGGTAGCTGGGTTTGAAAAGCCTTGCTAACAGACAAACACAGGTTTTCCTCAACATTGATTTATTTTAAATATACTACGCAAGAGAGACTGGAATAAAAAATAAATCAAAAAAAGAAAAACAGAGAAAGAGAGGAGGAAGAATTGAAAGTCGTGCACAGAAACAATCTGTACTGGACCAAATTAAAGGGGAAACAACCCCCTTAAGTATCACAGAGATGAAGGACAGAGCTATTTACACACTGTAAAAAAGACAAGTCTACAAAAGTGTGTAATAACAAGATACAAACGTATAATATAGTGGCACAATATGTTATCAAAGTAAAAACAGTACCTCCAGGAAAGAGACAGTCCAAGGGCTGGTGGGTTGGGGCTTTTTTTCTTACATTTTTAAAGGCAGCCTGTGGCAGAAGTGTGTGTTTCCTTTAGAACATCTGTCATGTGTTAAGTCATGGCTGTTTGTGAGGGCGAGAAGTGGCACGAACGCATGAGTGAACTACTAGAAATCATATACAAAACAAACAGTTCCAAAGAGAACAGAATAAAATACACAAAATTGAAGGCAATTAGTGTTTAAGATACACAAGAGGGGTCATGAGTTACAGGGGAACAGGACGTGGAAAACGCTTTTTTCTCCTGTTTGGAACTGTTAAGAGGAGTTAAATTGCACTGTTAATAGCCCTAAACCTTGTTCTTTCACTATTGTCACAAGTCACAGTTAGTTCCCAGTCGTGCTGCATTAGTTGGGAAGGTCACAGGACCTTGGAAAGGAAGCGCAGGAGTCCTGCTGTCAGTGTTTTGCGGCAGTTTCCTCTGGAGATACACCCCAGAGAGGTGTCTGCAGTCTTCACAGATCCTTGTTTGATGCTGGATGGAATGACACCGGCATGAAGGTAGTGACGGTTTTAACCCCAAAGTACTGGCATCTGAGCCCCTCACGGGGAGTTAGCACTGGCACGGCAAGGGAGGAGCCGCAGCCCCTCAAAGCATGGGAGGGGAGAAGCCAGGTCCCACCTCCGCCCACAGAACAAAACAGCTGGAAATGCGACTAGAGACACAGCAGTCCTGGCCCATCTGTGACATGCCAGCTCAGCTGAAGCAGCCGCTGGAGGCACAGTGGTATCTCCAGCCTCACCCTAAGTTCTCTCCCCCTGCTGCAACCCTCCAGCCTTCCAGGGATGCTCAGCACCAGCCTGCTGCTCCCCAGCCTCTGCAAGTCTCCTCCCCGAATGCCAGCCCGGTGAGTGTTAGGTATCACGAGAGCACGACAGCAACGTCTTTCTTCAGACCTTCAGTCCTTTTCCTCTGCCAAGGGAGATTCACAAATAGGCTCCTGTGCCACTACTTCAGCAGGTGCTGTCTGCAACATTTTGAGCCCAAGCAACTCATTTGGGCTCAACAACATTAAGAAATTACTGAAACACAGAAACGAAGGGCAGCAGGTGGAATCACAGGAAAAATTTGGGCGAACATCACTTGTAGCATTCTGTCATTAAAAAAATCCTTACATTAACAGTTTTCCCCCTTCCCTCCCAAACGCCAAATCTGTTGCATGAACATCAGGGAAATGTCAGGGTCGGGCAGGGCCATGTGCTGCAGCTCTCCAAGACACACAGTGGGTGTATTGCTATTCAAACACTCATCCTTGAGTACAGTGGGGCAGAGGGAGGGGGCGAAAATGCAGGACAAAGTCCTCCCAGGGAGGATGGCATTTCAGTGTCCATCAGTCTGGCTTCAGTCTTAACAGTCTGTCCAGAACAATAAAATATTAATAAAAAGGCATGGTGTGACATCAGCATTTAGACTTGTAGTCCACAAGGCAAGAACTCCACAGATAGAATGATTATGAGTATATGGAACACAGGGAGTCCGAGTTAAGAGGGTGGAAAGTGCCTCTTGAACGCAGCCCTGCCCTTTGGAGCTGGGGCATCCGTTCGCAGTCTGTGTCTCTTGCACAGCCCTAACCCGAACGCCCCGGTCCTTTGTCAGTCCACACGTTACTCTCTCCGCAGTCGGCTTTGGCCCATTGCGATTTAGTTATTTTTATTTATCTTTAACCTGGCTTCTGCTACCTCTGAACAATGTCGCTGATTTCTTTCACTGAACTGAGAAGTTTGCTAAAGTCCTGGGTGGCTGCAGGACCACTGCCAGCTGTTGCTGGGCAGATCTGAAGCTCCCGTAGGTTATTCTCCAGCTTATTGATGGCCTCCCGAAAGGCAAATTTGTTCCTCATCTGCTGAATAGAGTCCACGTAGCTCACGCAGAAGGTGTAGAGGTTCTTGCCAGCCTCCAAGACAGCGCTGTGGCTTGCCATTTGTTCCGAGTTCTTACTGATGGCGATCCGTAGAGCCTCAGTGCTTTCCAACACCACCCCTTTAGTGATGGTGCCACTGGCAATCCTCTCCGGGGGCTGCCGGGTTTTCCGCAGTGAGACTCTGGTGGATATGAGAGGGATGAAGGCTGTAGATGATGGCTGGTCCCCACCTGGGACAGAGGGTACAGATGAGGAAGAGGCAGCTGGGGTTGCTGTGCTCATCAGCAGCTTGGCAGAGGACTGTGGCTTTGGTACAGAGGGGATCCCCAGCTTTTTCACACCTTCTCCTGAGGGGTTTGGCTTGACAGCATCGCTGCTTGCAGCCTCTCCAACCTGAGTCAACTGTTTGGACTTTGGCCCAGACACCACATCTGCTGCTGCTTCATGGCTGGGACTGTGAGAAACCTTCCCAGGCTTGCCGATGGAGGATGAAGACAGTGGAAGTGGAGGGGCTGGTTTCAGCTTCGATAACTTCCCTTTGTCCTTCCCTGTCGACTCCGAGGTCTGCTTGAGCCTCCTCAGTCGTGACTCCTCAGAGGAAGCCCTGCCGGCACCCACTAACCCAGCAGGGTTGGGTTTGGCAGCAGAACCTTGGTCCATCATCACAGTGGTACCTAAGGCACTGGATTTGACTCCATCGTCCTTGTGGAGCACACTGGAGGGAGGGGCAGCAGGTTGCCTACGGCCAAGTTTTGGTGTCAGAGTGGGAGGGCTGGAGCCGGGGCTCGACTCTGCATCTTTGAACACATCATCAGTGGTCTCTTCATTCTTCTTAAGCAGCCGTGGAGGAGGGGTCACTGTTCCCCTGACAGCAAGGTCAGTCTTGGCCTCATTTGCCCGCTTCCGAGGCAGTGCTGGCTTTTCACTTCTGTGTCCCCCAAAAGTGGAGGAATCAAACTGGCGCCCTGTGGACTGCAAGTCCCGAGGCAGAGTCACAGACTTCCACTCTATGTCCTTTGCTCCATGGGGCACGCAGGAGGCTGAGCAGGACCTTAAGAAACGCTTGCTGGAGTTGGAACTACTCTCCTCTTCACCAGCCACCCCGCGACTGCTGCTCATCGTGCTGGACTTCTTCCGTAAATGGGGAGATAAGAACCCAGAGTTCCCAGCTACAACCCCGTTGGTGACGCCAGCCCCATTGCCTGGACTCTGAAACTTGGAGGTGTCAGCTGCATCCGCGGAGGGTGCAATGAAAGCTCCATTGCCAGCATCCCTGCACTCCTCCTCCCCGCCAGCCCTGCGGTCCGAGTGGCCATCCATCTCTCTGAAGGAACTGCTCCGTTTCGGAGGGGTAGGGGCAGTCTTTTTCTTCTTCTTGATAAGGGCGCTGAAGAGGTTGTGCTTTTTGTCTTTGGGCAGCAGCCTCTCATCTTCATTCAAACCGCTCTCCAGGGCCACCCTCTCCTTTCGTGGAAGCAAGGGAGAAATAGCAGGTTCATGATCCAGAGGGTCTGCAAGGGAAAGAAAAGAATCTACTGAGCGGTGCTTCAACAGCCAGGATAGTTGTCTTCCAGGATCAAACCACTGCAGCACCATCAAAGGGTGCAGATTCTGTAAAGAGAGACAGCTTCAGACCAGGAGTAAAGCAAGTGCAGCCGCTCTCAGGCCTGGACTGAACATACACACATTCATCTCTGAGGTGGCCTCTGCAGGTCTCAGCTGCCAAACTACTTTCCCTGTAGGCTTCTGATTTAAACAGTGACATACAAACACAAAATGTTTATGTTCAGATTCCTGCCCTCACATCTGGAGACCTGTCTAAACTTCACGCTGTGAAGAAGATAAATATAAAGATGCCTTTGCTTTGGTCCCTGAGCTGTGGCTGTCTTCTGAAGAGCCGACCCTCTGAATTAATAAGCCATCTCTGCAACCCACCTCCATCCCCAGTCTCCTTGTTCATTCAGATTCTGGTACTCCTCACCTCCTTCCTGGTGTCATCCTTTGTGGGGAATGGAAATCGCTTTGTCACAAGCGGATATTAAGATGCCCTTCAACAGCGGCTCACCTCAGGTCGTAGCACCGTGACAATGGCCAGCTTTGACCATAATGGAGGGAAGGGGTAGGAACAAGCCCCTTGAGCAGCGGTGCTCCAGAAGGAAACAACGCAGTGACTCGTCCTCCTCTTACAAGAGGTATTTAAAAATGAATAGTAGTTTATTATAAATTTATACAGAGTCCTGAAGGTTTCTGCATAGGACTGACAGGGGGTCTCATTCCCAGGCCAGGCACTTGGGTGGTATTTTAATTTGAAGTTCAAATGCCTTCAGGGCAGCATATACATTTACAGCTTGACTAGGCAATAAGAAGGGAGATGAAGCAAGTCATAGGGAGAAGGAGGATGATTTTTAGCCACCTATTGGTAGTCATCGTGCTATGGGTAGGGTTTTGGTTGAGGAGAGAGAATTTGGAGAAAAATGGTTGTGTACTCTGAGAAGACAGCACACTTCCACAGGACCACATGCAATTATGCCATTCCCTCACAACAGCTTATGGGGACCTGGACAACCAGACGAGCCCTCACAGCACTTAGGGAGGCCATGGCCTTACTGTGTCTAGACACAGGGGAGCTGTGGAGATCCAGAGAAAACAAGCAGCTTGCACTAAGTATCAGCTTCCAGCAGCTGGACTTGCTATGGAAACACTGACAATTGAAGGAGGAACTGCAATATAACTGAAATATTTTTTCACAATAAAGAGTGAAATGATTCCCAGCATAATGTTAAAATCATATTATTCCTGC